>NC_143025.1:48232500-48260000 GCF_057628025.1 Oncorhynchus mykiss
GTTTGCTGCACTAAACAAGGTCTACAAATCATGTTTGATGCACTCTGGATGCAATGTTTACAGAACTGTTCATCCTAGATGATTAGGAACACTGTGGACAATTTTCAGCAAATGGCATCAATTGAACTACGAAATAACCCCTTTTCCATAAACAAGGTCTAGAATCATGTTTGCTGCAATAAACAAGATCTAAAATCATGTTTGCTGCAATAAACAAGGTCTAGAATCATGTTTGCTGCCCTAAACAAGACCTTGTTTATTGCGGCAAACATGATTTTAGACCTTGTTTATTGCCGCAAACATGATTTTAGACCTTGTTTAGTGCCGCAAACATGATTTTAGACCTTGTTTAGTGCCAAAAACATGATTTTAGACCTTGTTTATTGCAGCAAACATGATTTTAGATCTTGTTTATTGCAGCAAACATGATTTTAGATCTTGTTTAGTGCCGCAAACATGATTTTAGACCTTGTTTAGTGCCGCAAACATGATTTTAGACCTTGTTTATTGCATCAAACATGATTTTACACCTTGTTTATTGCAGCAAACATGATTTTAGACCTCTTTTATTGCAGCAAACATGATTCTAGACCTTGTTTATTGCCGCAAACATGATTTTAGACCTTGTTTAGTGCCGCAAACATGATTTTAGACCTTGTTTAGTGCCAAAAACATGATTTTAGACCTTGTTTATTGCAGCAAACATGATTTTAGACCTTGTTTATTGCAGCAAACATGATTTTAGACCTTGTTTAGTGCAGCAAACATTATTTTAAACCTTGTTTATTGCAGCAAACATGATTTTAGATCTTGTTTAGTGCCGCAAACATGATTTTAGACCTTGTTTAGTGCCGCAAACATGATTTTAGACCTTGTTTATTGCATCAAACATGATTTTAGACCTTGTTTATTGCAGCAAACATGATTTTAGATCTTGTTTATTGCAGCAAACATGATTTTAGACCTTGTTTAGTGCAGCAAACATGATTCTAGACCTTGTTTATTGCAGCAAACATGATTTTAGACCTTGTTTATTGCAGCAAACATGATTTTAGACCTTGTTTATGGCAGCAAACATGATTTTAGATCTTGTTTATTGCAGCAAACATGATTTTAGACCTTGTTTAGGGCAGCAAACATGATTCTAGACCTTGTTTATTGCAGCAAACATGATTTTAGATCTTGTTTATTGCAGCAAACATGATTCTAGACCTTGTTTATTGCAGCAAACATGATTTTAGACCTTGTTTATTGCAGCAAACATGATTTTAGACCTTGTTTATTGCAGCAAACATTATTCTAGACCTTGTTTATTGCAGCAAACATGATTTTAGATCTTGTTTATTGCAGCAAACATGATTCTAGACCTTGTTTATTGCAGCAAACATGATTTTAGACCTTGTTTATTGCAGCAAACATGATTTTAGACCTTGTTTATTGCAGCAAACATGATTTTAGACCTTGTTTATGGCAGCAAACATGATTTTAGATCTTGTTTATTGCAGCAAACATGATTTTAGATCTTGTTTATTGCAGCAAACATGATTCTAGACCTTGTTTATTGCAGCAAACATGATTTTAGACCTTGTTTATTGCAGCAAACATGATTTTAGACCTTGTTTATGGCAGCAAACATGATTTTAGATCTTGTTTATTGCAGCAAACATGATTTTAGACCTTGTTTAGGGCAGCAAACATGATTCTAGACCTTGTTTATTGCAGCAAACATGATTTTAGATCTTGTTTATTGCAGCAAACATGATTCTAGACCTTGTTTATTGCAGCAAACATGATTCTAGACCTTGTTTATTGCAGCAAACATGATTTTAGACCTTGTTTATTGCAGCAAACATGATTTTAGACCTTGTTTATGGCAGCAAACATGATTTTAGATCTTGTTTATTGCAGCAAACATGATTTTAGACCTTGTTTAGGGCAGCAAACATGATTCTAGACCTTGTTTATTGCAGCAAACATGATTTTAGATCTTGTTTATTGCAGCAAACATGATTCTAGACCTTGTTTATTGCAGCAAACATGATTTTAGACCTTGTTTATTGCAGCAAACATGATTTTAGACCTTGTTTATTGCAGCAAACATTCTAGACCTTGTTTATTGCAGCAAACATGATTTTAGATCTTGTTTATTGCAGCAATCATGATTCTAGACCTTGTTTATTGCAGCAAACATGATTTTAGACCTTGTTTATGGCAGCAAACATGATTTTAGATCTTGTTTATTGCAGCAAACATGATTTTAGATCTTGTTTATTGCAGCAAACATGATTTTAGACCTTGTTTATTGCAGCAAACATGATTTTAGACCTTGTTTATTGCAGCAAACATGATTTTAGACCTTGTTTATTGCAGCAAACATTATTCTAGACCTTGTTTATTGCAGCAAACATGATTTTAGATCTTGTTTATTGAAGCAAACATGATTTTAGACCTTGTTTAGTGCAGCAAACATGATTCTAGACCTTGTTTATTGCAGCAAACATGATTTTAGACCTTGTTTATGGCAGCAAACATGATTTTAGATCTTGTTTATTGCAGCAAACATGATTTTAGATCTTGTTTATTGCAGCAAACATGATTTTAGACCTTGTTTATTGCAGCAAACATGATTTTAGACCTTGTTTATGGCAGCAAACATGATTTTAGATCTTGTTTATGGCAGCAAACATGATTTTAGATCTTGTTTATTGCAGCAAACATGATTTTAGACCTTGTTTAGGGCAGCAAACATGATTCTAGACCTTGTTTATTGCAGCAAACATGATTTTAGATCTTGTTTATTGCAGCAAACATGATTCTAGACCTTGTTTATTGCAGCAAACATGATTTTAGACCTTGTTTATTGCGGCAAACATGATTTTAGACCTTGTTTATTGCGGCAAGCATGATTTTAGACCTTGTTTATTGCGGCAAACATGATTTTAGACCTTGTTTATTGCGGCAAAAATGATTTTAGACCTTGTTTATTGCGGCAAACATGATTTTAGACCTCGTTTATTGCAGCAAACATGATTTTAGACCTTGTTTATTGCAGCAAACATGATTTTAGACCTTGTTTAGTGCCGCAAACATGATTTTAGACCTTGTTTATTGCAGCAAACATGATTTTAGACCTTGTTTAGGGCAGCAAACATGATTTTAGACCTTGTTTATTGCAGCAAACATGATTTTAGACCTTGTTTAGTGCCGCAAACATGATTTTAGACCTTGTTTATTGCAGCAAACATGATTTTAGACCTTGTTTATGGCAGCAAACATGATTTTAGACCTTGTTTATGGCAGCAAACATGATTTTAGACCTTGTTTAGTGCAGCAAACATGATTTTAGACCTTGTTTATTGCAGTAAACATGATTTTAGACCTTGTTTATTGCAGCAAACATGATTTTAGACCTTGTTTAGTGCCGCAAACATGATTTTAGACCTTGTTTATTGCAGCATACATGATTTTAGACCTTGTTTAGGGCAGCAGACATGATTTTAGACCTTGTTTATTGCAGCAAACATGATTTTAGACCTTGTTTATTGCAGCAAACATTCTAGACCTTGTTTATTGCAGCAAACATGATTTTAGATATTGTTTATTGCAGCAAACATGATTCTAGACCTTGTTTATTGCAGCAAACATGATTTTAGACCTTGTTTATGGCAGCAAACATGATTTTAGATCTTGTTTATTGCAGCAAACATGATTTTAGATCTTGTTTATTGCAGCAAACATGATTTTAGACCTTGTTTATTGCAGCAAACATGATTTTAGACCTTGTTTATTGCAGCAAACATCATTTTAGACCTTGTTTATTGCAGCAAACATTATTCTAGACCTTGTTTATTGCAGCAAACATGATTTTAGATCTTGTTTATTGAAGCAAACATGATTTTAGACCTTGTTTAGTGCAGCAAACATGATTCTAGACCTTGTTTATTGCAGCAAACATGATTTAAGACCTTGTTTATGGCAGCAAACATGATTTTAGATCTTGTTTATTGCAGCAAACATGATTTTAGATCTTGTTTATTGCAGCAAACATGATTTTAGACCTTGTTTATTGCAGCAAACATGATTTTAGACCTTGTTTATGGCAGCAAACATGATTTTAGATCTTGTTTAGGGCAGCAAACATGATTTTAGACCTTGTTTATTGCAGCAAACATGATTTTAGACCTTGTTTAGTGCCGCAAACATGATTTTAGACCTTGTTTATTGCAGCAAACATGATTTTAGACCTTGTTTATGGCAGCAAACATGATTTTAGACCTTGTTTATGGCAGCAAACATGATTTTAGACCTTGTTTAGTGCAGCAAACATGATTTTAGACCTTGTTTATTGCAGTAAACATGATTTTAGACCTTGTTTATTGCAGCAAACATGATTTTAGACCTTGTTTAGTGCCGCAAACATGATTTTAGACCTTGTTTATTGCAGCATACATGATTTTAGACCTTGTTTAGGGCAGCAGACATGATTTTAGACCTTGTTTATTGCAGCAAACATGATTTTAGACCTTGTTTATTGCAGCAAACATTCTAGACCTTGTTTATTGCAGCAAACATGATTTTAGATCTTGTTTATTGCAGCAAACATGATTCTAGACCTTGTTTATTGCAGCAAACATGATTTTAGACCTTGTTTATGGCAGCAAACATGATTTTAGATCTTGTTTAGGGCAGCAAACATGATTTTAGACCTTGTTTATTGCAGCAAACATGATTTTAGACCTTGTTTAGTGCCGCAAACATGATTTTAGACCTTGTTTATTGCAGCAAACATGATTTTAGACCTTGTTTATGGCAGCAAACATGATTTTAGACCTTGTTTATGGCAGCAAACATGATTTTAGACCTTGTTTAGTGCAGCAAACATGATTTTAGACCTTGTTTATTGCAGTAAACATGATTTTAGACCTTGTTTATTGCAGCAAACATGATTTTAGACCTTGTTTAGTGCCGCAAACATGATTTTAGACCTTGTTTATTGCAGCATACATGATTTTAGACCTTGTTTAGGGCAGCAGACATGATTTTAGACCTTGTTTATTGCAGCAAACATGATTTTAGACCTTGTTTATTGCAGCAAACATTCTAGACCTTGTTTATTGCAGCAAACATGATTTTAGATATTGTTTATTGCAGCAAACATGATTCTAGACCTTGTTTATTGCAGCAAACATGATTTTAGACCTTGTTTATGGCAGCAAACATGATTTTAGATCTTGTTTATTGCAGCAAACATGATTTTAGATCTTGTTTATTGCAGCAAACATGATTTTAGACCTTGTTTATTGCAGCAAACATGATTTTAGACCTTGTTTATTGCAGCAAACATCATTTTAGACCTTGTTTATTGCAGCAAACATTATTCTAGACCTTGTTTATTGCAGCAAACATGATTTTAGATCTTGTTTATTGAAGCAAACATGATTTTAGACCTTGTTTAGTGCAGCAAACATGATTCTAGACCTTGTTTATTGCAGCAAACATGATTTAAGACCTTGTTTATGGCAGCAAACATGATTTTAGATCTTGTTTATTGCAGCAAACATGATTTTAGATCTTGTTTATTGCAGCAAACATGATTTTAGACCTTGTTTATTGCAGCAAACATGATTTTAGACCTTGTTTATGGCAGCAAACATGATTTTAGATCTTGTTTAGGGCAGCAAACATGATTTTAGACCTTGTTTATTGCAGCAAACATGATTTTAGACCTTGTTTAGTGCCGCAAACATGATTTTAGACCTTGTTTATTGCAGCAAACATGATTTTAGACCTTGTTTATGGCAGCAAACATGATTTTAGACCTTGTTTATGGCAGCAAACATGATTTTAGACCTTGTTTAGTGCAGCAAACATGATTTTAGACCTTGTTTATTGCAGTAAACATGATTTTAGACCTTGTTTATTGCAGCAAACATGATTTTAGACCTTGTTTAGTGCCGCAAACATGATTTTAGACCTTGTTTATTGCAGCATACATGATTTTAGACCTTGTTTAGGGCAGCAGACATGATTTTAGACCTTGTTTATTGCAGCAAACATGATTTTAGACCTTGTTTATTGCAGCAAACATTCTAGACCTTGTTTATTGCAGCAAACATGATTTTAGATCTTGTTTATTGCAGCAAACATGATTCTAGACCTTGTTTATTGCAGCAAACATGATTTTAGACCTTGTTTATGGCAGCAAACATGATTTTAGATCTTGTTTAGGGCAGCAAACATGATTTTAGACCTTGTTTATTGCAGCAAACATGATTTTAGACCTTGTTTAGTGCCGCAAACATGATTTTAGACCTTGTTTATTGCAGCAAACATGATTTTAGACCTTGTTTATGGCAGCAAACATGATTTTAGACCTTGTTTATGGCAGCAAACATGATTTTAGACCTTGTTTAGTGCAGCAAACATGATTTTAGACCTTGTTTATTGCAGTAAACATGATTTTAGACCTTGTTTATTGCAGCAAACATGATTTTAGACCTTGTTTAGTGCCGCAAACATGATTTTAGACCTTGTTTATTGCAGCATACATGATTTTAGACCTTGTTTAGGGCAGCAGACATGATTTTAGACCTTGTTTATTGCAGCAAACATGATTTTAGACCTTGTTTATTGCAGCAAACATTCTAGACCTTGTTTATTGCAGCAAACATGATTTTAGATCTTGTTTATTGCAGCAAACATGATTCTAGACCTTGTTTATTGCAGCAAACATGATTTTAGACCTTGTTTATGGCAGCAAACATGATTTTAGATCTTGTTTATTGCAGCAAACATGATTTTAGATCTTGTTTATTGCAGCAAACATGATTTTAGACCTTGTTTATTGCAGCAAACATGATTTTAGACCTTGTTTATTGCAGCAAACATGATTTTAGACCTTGTTTATTGCAGCAAACATTATTCTAGACCTTGTTTATTGCAGCAAACATGATTTTAGATCTTGTTTATTGAAGCAAACATGATTTTAGACCTTGTTTAGTGCAGCAAACATGATTCTAGACCTTGTTTATTGCAGCAAACATGATTTTAGACCTTGTTTATGGCAGCAAACATGATTTTAGATCTTGTTTATTGCAGCAAACATGATTTTAGATCTTGTTTATTGCAGCAAACATGATTTTAGACCTTGTTTATTGCAGCAAACATGATTTTAGACCTTGTTTATGGCAGCAAACATGATTTTAGATCTTGTTTATGGCAGCAAACATGATTTTAGATCTTGTTTATTGCAGCAAACATGATTTTAGACCTTGTTTAGGGCAGCAAACATGATTCTAGACCTTGTTTATTGCAGCAAACATGATTTTAGATCTTGTTTATTGCAGCAAACATGATTCTAGACCTTGTTTATTGCAGCAAACATGATTTTAGACCTTGTTTATTGCGGCAAACATGATTTTAGACCTTGTTTATTGCGGCAAGCATGATTTTAGACCTTGTTTATTGCGGCAAACATGATTTTAGACCTTGTTTATTGCGGCAAAAATGATTTTAGACCTTGTTTATTGCGGCAAACATGATTTTAGACCTCGTTTATTGCAGCAAACATGATTTTAGACCTTGTTTATTGCAGCAAACATGATTTTAGACCTTGTTTAGTGCCGCAAACATGATTTTAGACCTTGTTTATTGCAGCAAACATGATTTTAGACCTTGTTTAGGGCAGCAAACATGATTTTAGACCTTGTTTATTGCAGCAAACATGATTTTAGACCTTGTTTAGTGCCGCAAACATGATTTTAGACCTTGTTTATTGCAGCAAACATGATTTTAGACCTTGTTTATGGCAGCAAACATGATTTTAGACCTTGTTTATGGCAGCAAACATGATTTTAGACCTTGTTTAGTGCAGCAAACATGATTTTAGACCTTGTTTATTGCAGTAAACATGATTTTAGACCTTGTTTATTGCAGCAAACATGATTTTAGACCTTGTTTAGTGCCGCAAACATGATTTTAGACCTTGTTTATTGCAGCATACATGATTTTAGACCTTGTTTAGGGCAGCAGACATGATTTTAGACCTTGTTTATGGCAGCAAACATGATTTTAGACCTTGTTTAGTGCCGCAAACATGATTTTAGACCTTGTTTATTGCAGCAAACATGATTTTAGACCTTGTTTATGGCAGCAAACATGATTTTAGACCTTGTTTAGTGCAGCAAACATGATTTTAGACCTTGTTTATTGCAGCAAACATGATTTTAGACCTTGTTTAGTACCGCAAACATGATTTTAGACCTTGTTTATTGCAGCAAACATGATTTTAGACCTTGTTTATGGCAGCAAACATGATTTTAGACCTTGTTTATGGCAGCAAACATGATTTTAGACCTTGTTTAGTGCAGCAAACATGATTTTAGACCTTGTTTATTGCAGTAAACATGATTTTAGACCTTGTTTATTGCAGCAAACATGATTTTAGACCTTGTTTAGTGCCGCAAACATGATTTTAGACCTTGTTTATTGCAGCATACATGATTTTAGACCTTGTTTAGGGCAGCAGACATGATTTTAGACCTTGTTTATTGCAGCAAACATGATTTTAGACCTTGTTTATTGCAGCAAACATTCTAGACCTTGTTTATTGCAGCAAACATGATTTTAGATATTGTTTATTGCAGCAAACATGATTCTAGACCTTGTTTATTGCAGCAAACATGATTTTAGACCTTGTTTATGGCAGCAAACATGATTTTAGATCTTGTTTATTGCAGCAAACATGATTTTAGATCTTGTTTATTGCAGCAAACATGATTTTAGACCTTGTTTATTGCAGCAAACATGATTTTAGACCTTGTTTATTGCAGCAAACATCATTTTAGACCTTGTTTATTGCAGCAAACATTATTCTAGACCTTGTTTATTGCAGCAAACATGATTTTAGATCTTGTTTATTGAAGCAAACATGATTTTAGACCTTGTTTAGTGCAGCAAACATGATTCTAGACCTTGTTTATTGCAGCAAACATGATTTAAGACCTTGTTTATGGCAGCAAACATGATTTTAGATCTTGTTTATTGCAGCAAACATGATTTTAGATCTTGTTTATTGCAGCAAACATGATTTTAGACCTTGTTTATTGCAGCAAACATGATTTTAGACCTTGTTTATGGCAGCAAACATGATTTTAGATCTTGTTTAGGGCAGCAAACATGATTTTAGACCTTGTTTATTGCAGCAAACATGATTTTAGACCTTGTTTAGTGCCGCAAACATGATTTTAGACCTTGTTTATTGCAGCAAACATGATTTTAGACCTTGTTTATGGCAGCAAACATGATTTTAGACCTTGTTTATGGCAGCAAACATGATTTTAGACCTTGTTTAGTGCAGCAAACATGATTTTAGACCTTGTTTATTGCAGTAAACATGATTTTAGACCTTGTTTATTGCAGCAAACATGATTTTAGACCTTGTTTAGTGCCGCAAACATGATTTTAGACCTTGTTTATTGCAGCATACATGATTTTAGACCTTGTTTAGGGCAGCAGACATGATTTTAGACCTTGTTTATTGCAGCAAACATGATTTTAGACCTTGTTTATTGCAGCAAACATTCTAGACCTTGTTTATTGCAGCAAACATGATTTTAGATCTTGTTTATTGCAGCAAACATGATTCTAGACCTTGTTTATTGCAGCAAACATGATTTTAGACCTTGTTTATTGCAGCAAACATGATTTTAGACCTTGTTTAGTGCCGCAAACATGATTTTAGACCTTGTTTATTGCAGCATACATGATTTTAGACCTTGTTTAGGGCAGCAGACATGATTTTAGACCTTGTTTATTGCAGCAAACATGATTTTAGACCTTGTTTATTGCAGCAAACATTCTAGACCTTGTTTATTGCAGCAAACATGATTTTAGATATTGTTTATTGCAGCAAACATGATTTTAGACCTTGTTTAGTGCCGCAAACATGATTTTAGACCTTGTTTATTGCAGCATACATGATTTTAGACCTTGTTTAGGGCAGCAGACATGATTTTAGACCTTGTTTATTGCAGCAAACATGATTTTAGACCTTGTTTATTGCAGCAAACATTCTAGACCTTGTTTATTGCAGCAAACATGATTTTAGATATTGTTTATTGCAGCAAACATGATTCTAGACCTTGTTTATTGCAGCAAACATGATTTTAGACCTTGTTTATGGCAGCAAACATGATTTTAGATCTTGTTTATTGCAGCAAACATGATTTTAGATCTTGTTTATTGCAGCAAACATGATTTTAGACCTTGTTTATTGCAGCAAACATGATTTTAGACCTTGTTTATTGCAGCAAACATCATTTTAGACCTTGTTTATTGCAGCAAACATTATTCTAGACCTTGTTTATTGCAGCAAACATGATTTTAGATCTTGTTTATTGAAGCAAACATGATTTTAGACCTTGTTTAGTGCAGCAAACATGATTCTAGACCTTGTTTATTGCAGCAAACATGATTTAAGACCTTGTTTATGGCAGCAAACATGATTTTAGATCTTGTTTATTGCAGCAAACATGATTTTAGATCTTGTTTATTGCAGCAAACATGATTTTAGACCTTGTTTATTGCAGCAAACATGATTTTAGACCTTGTTTATGGCAGCAAACATGATTTTAGATCTTGTTTAGGGCAGCAAACATGATTTTAGACCTTGTTTATTGCAGCAAACATGATTTTAGACCTTGTTTAGTGCCGCAAACATGATTTTAGACCTTGTTTATTGCAGCAAACATGATTTTAGACCTTGTTTATGGCAGCAAACATGATTTTAGACCTTGTTTATGGCAGCAAACATGATTTTAGACCTTGTTTAGTGCAGCAAACATGATTTTAGACCTTGTTTATTGCAGTAAACATGATTTTAGACCTTGTTTATTGCAGCAAACATGATTTTAGACCTTGTTTAGTGCCGCAAACATGATTTTAGACCTTGTTTATTGCAGCATACATGATTTTAGACCTTGTTTAGGGCAGCAGACATGATTTTAGACCTTGTTTATTGCAGCAAACATGATTTTAGACCTTGTTTATTGCAGCAAACATTCTAGACCTTGTTTATTGCAGCAAACATGATTTTAGATCTTGTTTATTGCAGCAAACATGATTCTAGACCTTGTTTATTGCAGCAAACATGATTTTAGACCTTGTTTATGGCAGCAAACATGATTTTAGATCTTGTTTAGGGCAGCAAACATGATTTTAGACCTTGTTTATTGCAGCAAACATGATTTTAGACCTTGTTTAGTGCCGCAAACATGATTTTAGACCTTGTTTATTGCAGCAAACATGATTTTAGACCTTGTTTATGGCAGCAAACATGATTTTAGACCTTGTTTATGGCAGCAAACATGATTTTAGACCTTGTTTAGTGCAGCAAACATGATTTTAGACCTTGTTTATTGCAGTAAACATGATTTTAGACCTTGTTTATTGCAGCAAACATGATTTTAGACCTTGTTTAGTGCCGCAAACATGATTTTAGACCTTGTTTATTGCAGCATACATGATTTTAGACCTTGTTTAGGGCAGCAGACATGATTTTAGACCTTGTTTATTGCAGCAAACATGATTTTAGACCTTGTTTATTGCAGCAAACATTCTAGACCTTGTTTATTGCAGCAAACATGATTTTAGATCTTGTTTATTGCAGCAAACATGATTCTAGACCTTGTTTATTGCAGCAAACATGATTTTAGACCTTGTTTATGGCAGCAAACATGATTTTAGATCTTGTTTATTGCAGCAAACATGATTTTAGATCTTGTTTATTGCAGCAAACATGATTTTAGACCTTGTTTATTGCAGCAAACATGATTTTAGACCTTGTTTATTGCAGCAAACATGATTTTAGACCTTGTTTATTGCAGCAAACATTATTCTAGACCTTGTTTATTGCAGCAAACATGATTTTAGATCTTGTTTATTGAAGCAAACATGATTTTAGACCTTGTTTAGTGCAGCAAACATGATTCTAGACCTTGTTTATTGCAGCAAACATGATTTTAGACCTTGTTTATGGCAGCAAACATGATTTTAGATCTTGTTTATTGCAGCAAACATGATTTTAGATCTTGTTTATTGCAGCAAACATGATTTTAGACCTTGTTTATTGCAGCAAACATGATTTTAGACCTTGTTTATGGCAGCAAACATGATTTTAGATCTTGTTTATGGCAGCAAACATGATTTTAGATCTTGTTTATTGCAGCAAACATGATTTTAGACCTTGTTTAGGGCAGCAAACATGATTCTAGACCTTGTTTATTGCAGCAAACATGATTTTAGATCTTGTTTATTGCAGCAAACATGATTCTAGACCTTGTTTATTGCAGCAAACATGATTTTAGACCTTGTTTATTGCGGCAAACATGATTTTAGACCTTGTTTATTGCGGCAAGCATGATTTTAGACCTTGTTTATTGCGGCAAACATGATTTTAGACCTTGTTTATTGCGGCAAAAATGATTTTAGACCTTGTTTATTGCGGCAAACATGATTTTAGACCTCGTTTATTGCAGCAAACATGATTTTAGACCTTGTTTATTGCAGCAAACATGATTTTAGACCTTGTTTAGTGCCGCAAACATGATTTTAGACCTTGTTTATTGCAGCAAACATGATTTTAGACCTTGTTTATGGCAGCAAACATGATTTTAGACCTTGTTTATGGCAGCAAACATGATTTTAGACCTTGTTTAGTGCAGCAAACATGATTTTAGACCTTGTTTATTGCAGTAAACATGATTTTAGACCTTGTTTATTGCAGCAAACATGATTTTAGACCTTGTTTAGTGCCGCAAACATGATTTTAGACCTTGTTTATTGCAGCATACATGATTTTAGACCTTGTTTAGGGCAGCAGACATGATTTTAGACCTTGTTTATGGCAGCAAACATGATTTTAGACCTTGTTTAGTGCCGCAAACATGATTTTAGACCTTGTTTATTGCAGCAAACATGATTTTAGACCTTGTTTATGGCAGCAAACATGATTTTAGACCTTGTTTATGGCAGCAAACATGATTTTAGACCTTGTTTAGTGCAGCAAACATGATTTTAGACCTTGTTTATTGCAGTAAACATGATTTTAGACCTTGTTTATTGCAGCAAACATGATTTTAGACCTTGTTTAGTGCCGCAAACATGATTTTAGACCTTGTTTATTGCAGCATACATGATTTTAGACCTTGTTTAGGGCAGCAGACATGATTTTAGACCTTGTTTATGGCAGCAAACATGATTTTAGACCTTGTTTAGTGCCGCAAACATGATTTTAGACCTTGTTTATTGCAGCAAACATGATTTTAGACCTTGTTTATGGCAGCAAACATGATTTTAGACCTTGTTTAGTGCAGCAAACATGATTTTAGACCTTGTTTATTGCAGCAAACATGATTTTAGACCTTGTTTAGTACCGCAAACATGATTTTAGACCTTGTTTATTGCAGCAAACATGATTTTAGACCTTGTTTATGGCAGCAAACATGATTTTAGACCTTGTTTATGGCAGCAAACATGATTTTAGACCTTGTTTAGTGCAGCAAACATGATTTTAGACCTTGTTTATTGCAGTAAACATGATTTTAGACCTTGTTTATTGCAGCAAACATGATTTTAGACCTTGTTTAGTGCCGCAAACATGATTTTAGACCTTGTTTATTGCAGCATACATGATTTTAGACCTTGTTTAGGGCAGCAGACATGATTTTAGACCTTGTTTATTGCAGCAAACATGATTTTAGACCTTGTTTATTGCAGCAAACATTCTAGACCTTGTTTATTGCAGCAAACATGATTTTAGATATTGTTTATTGCAGCAAACATGATTCTAGACCTTGTTTATTGCAGCAAACATGATTTTAGACCTTGTTTATGGCAGCAAACATGATTTTAGATCTTGTTTATTGCAGCAAACATGATTTTAGATCTTGTTTATTGCAGCAAACATGATTTTAGACCTTGTTTATTGCAGCAAACATGATTTTAGACCTTGTTTATTGCAGCAAACATCATTTTAGACCTTGTTTATTGCAGCAAACATTATTCTAGACCTTGTTTATTGCAGCAAACATGATTTTAGATCTTGTTTATTGAAGCAAACATGATTTTAGACCTTGTTTAGTGCAGCAAACATGATTCTAGACCTTGTTTATTGCAGCAAACATGATTTAAGACCTTGTTTATGGCAGCAAACATGATTTTAGATCTTGTTTATTGCAGCAAACATGATTTTAGATCTTGTTTATTGCAGCAAACATGATTTTAGACCTTGTTTATTGCAGCAAACATGATTTTAGACCTTGTTTATGGCAGCAAACATGATTTTAGATCTTGTTTAGGGCAGCAAACATGATTTTAGACCTTGTTTATTGCAGCAAACATGATTTTAGACCTTGTTTAGTGCCGCAAACATGATTTTAGACCTTGTTTATTGCAGCAAACATGATTTTAGACCTTGTTTATGGCAGCAAACATGATTTTAGACCTTGTTTATGGCAGCAAACATGATTTTAGACCTTGTTTAGTGCAGCAAACATGATTTTAGACCTTGTTTATTGCAGTAAACATGATTTTAGACCTTGTTTATTGCAGCAAACATGATTTTAGACCTTGTTTAGTGCCGCAAACATGATTTTAGACCTTGTTTATTGCAGCATACATGATTTTAGACCTTGTTTAGGGCAGCAGACATGATTTTAGACCTTGTTTATTGCAGCAAACATGATTTTAGACCTTGTTTATTGCAGCAAACATTCTAGACCTTGTTTATTGCAGCAAACATGATTTTAGATCTTGTTTATTGCAGCAAACATGATTCTAGACCTTGTTTATTGCAGCAAACATGATTTTAGACCTTGTTTATGGCAGCAAACATGATTTTAGATCTTGTTTAGGGCAGCAAACATGATTTTAGACCTTGTTTATTGCAGCAAACATGATTTTAGACCTTGTTTAGTGCCGCAAACATGATTTTAGACCTTGTTTATTGCAGCAAACATGATTTTAGACCTTGTTTATGGCAGCAAACATGATTTTAGACCTTGTTTATGGCAGCAAACATGATTTTAGACCTTGTTTAGTGCAGCAAACATGATTTTAGACCTTGTTTATTGCAGTAAACATGATTTTAGACCTTGTTTATTGCAGCAAACATGATTTTAGACCTTGTTTAGTGCCGCAAACATGATTTTAGACCTTGTTTATTGCAGCATACATGATTTTAGACCTTGTTTAGGGCAGCAGACATGATTTTAGACCTTGTTTATTGCAGCAAACATGATTTTAGACCTTGTTTATTGCAGCAAACATTCTAGACCTTGTTTATTGCAGCAAACATGATTTTAGATCTTGTTTATTGCAGCAAACATGATTCTAGACCTTGTTTATTGCAGCAAACATGATTTTAGACCTTGTTTATGGCAGCAAACATGATTTTAGATCTTGTTTATTGCAGCAAACATGATTTTAGATCTTGTTTATTGCAGCAAACATGATTTTAGACCTTGTTTATTGCAGCAAACATGATTTTAGACCTTGTTTATTGCAGCAAACATGATTTTAGACCTTGTTTATTGCAGCAAACATTATTCTAGACCTTGTTTATTGCAGCAAACATGATTTTAGATCTTGTTTATTGAAGCAAACATGATTTTAGACCTTGTTTAGTGCAGCAAACATGATTCTAGACCTTGTTTATTGCAGCAAACATGATTTTAGACCTTGTTTATGGCAGCAAACATGATTTTAGATCTTGTTTATTGCAGCAAACATGATTTTAGATCTTGTTTATTGCAGCAAACATGATTTTAGACCTTGTTTATTGCAGCAAACATGATTTTAGACCTTGTTTATGGCAGCAAACATGATTTTAGATCTTGTTTATGGCAGCAAACATGATTTTAGATCTTGTTTATTGCAGCAAACATGATTTTAGACCTTGTTTAGGGCAGCAAACATGATTCTAGACCTTGTTTATTGCAGCAAACATGATTTTAGATCTTGTTTATTGCAGCAAACATGATTCTAGACCTTGTTTATTGCAGCAAACATGATTTTAGACCTTGTTTATTGCGGCAAACATGATTTTAGACCTTGTTTATTGCGGCAAGCATGATTTTAGACCTTGTTTATTGCGGCAAACATGATTTTAGACCTTGTTTATTGCGGCAAAAATGATTTTAGACCTTGTTTATTGCGGCAAACATGATTTTAGACCTCGTTTATTGCAGCAAACATGATTTTAGACCTTGTTTATTGCAGCAAACATGATTTTAGACCTTGTTTAGTGCCGCAAACATGATTTTAGACCTTGTTTATTGCAGCAAACATGATTTTAGACCTTGTTTAGGGCAGCAAACATGATTTTAGACCTTGTTTATTGCAGCAAACATGATTTTAGACCTTGTTTAGTGCCGCAAACATGATTTTAGACCTTGTTTATTGCAGCAAACATGATTTTAGACCTTGTTTATGGCAGCAAACATGATTTTAGACCTTGTTTATGGCAGCAAACATGATTTTAGACCTTGTTTAGTGCAGCAAACATGATTTTAGACCTTGTTTATTGCAGTAAACATGATTTTAGACCTTGTTTATTGCAGCAAACATGATTTTAGACCTTGTTTAGTGCCGCAAACATGATTTTAGACCTTGTTTATTGCAGCATACATGATTTTAGACCTTGTTTAGGGCAGCAGACATGATTTTAGACCTTGTTTATGGCAGCAAACATGATTTTAGACCTTGTTTAGTGCCGCAAACATGATTTTAGACCTTGTTTATTGCAGCAAACATGATTTTAGACCTTGTTTATGGCAGCAAACATGATTTTAGACCTTGTTTAGTGCAGCAAACATGATTTTAGACCTTGTTTATTGCAGCAAACATGATTTTAGACCTTGTTTAGTACCGCAAACATGATTTTAGACCTTGTTTATTGCAGCAAACATGATTTTAGACCTTGTTTAGGGCAGCAAACATGATTTTAGACCTTGTTTATTGCAGCAAACATGATTTTAGACCTTGTTTAGTGCCGCAAACATGATTTTAGACCTTGTTTATTGCAGCAAACATGATTTTAGACCTTGTTTATGGCAGCAAACATGATTTTAGACCTTGTTTATGGCAGCAAACATGATTTTAGACCTTGTTTAGTGCAGCAAACATGATTTTAGACCTTGTTTATTGCAGCAAACATGATTTTAGACCTTGTTTATTGCAGCAAACATGATTTTAGACCTTGTTTAGTGCCGCAAACATGATTTTAGACCTTGTTTATTGCAGCAAACATGATTTTAGACCTTGTTTAGGGCAGCAAACATGATTTTAGACCTTGTTTATTGCAGCAAACATGATTTTAGACCTTGTTTAGTGCCGCAAACATGATTTTAGACCTTGTTTATTGCAGCAAACATGATTTTAGACCTTGTTTAGGGCAGCAAACATGATTTTAGACCTTGTTTATTGCAGCAAACATGATTTTAGATCTTGTTTATTGCAGCAAACATGATTTTAGACCTTGTTTATTGCAGCAAACATGATTCTAGACCTTGTTTATTGCAGCAAACATGATTTTAGACCTTGTTTATTGCAGCAAACATGATTTTAGACCTTGTTTAGGGCAGCAAACATGATTTTAGACCTTGTTTATGGCAGCAAACATGATTTTAGATCTTGTTTATTGCAGCAAACATGATTTTAGACCTTGTTTATTGCAGCAAACATGATTTTAGACCTTGTTTATTGCAGCAAACATGATTTTAGACCTTGTTTATTGCAGCAAACATGATTTTAGACCTTGTTTATTGCAGCAAACATGATTTTAGATCTTGTTTATTGCAGCAAACATGATTTTAGACCTTGTTTAGTGCAGCAAACATGATTCTAGACCTTGTTTATTGCAGCAAACATGATTTTAGACCTTGTTTATGGCAGCAAACATGATTTTAGACCTTGTTTATGGCAGCAAACATGATTTTAGATCTTGTTTATTGCAGCAAACATGATTTTAGATCTTGTTTATTGCAGCAAACATGATTTTAGACCTTGTTTAGGGCAGCAAACATGATTCTAGACCTTGTTTATTGCAGCAAACATGATTTTAGACCTTGTTTAGTGCCGCAAACATGATTTTAGACCTTGTTTATTGCAGCAAACATGATTTTAGACCTTGTTTATTGCAGCAAACATGATTTTAGACCTTGTTTAGTGCCGCAAACATGATTTTAGACCTTGTTTATTGCAGCAAACATGATTTTAGACCTTGTTTATTGCAGCAAACATGATTTTAGACCTTGTTTATTGCAGCAAACATGATTTTAGAGCTTGTTTAGTGCCGCAAACATGATTTTAGACCTTGTTTATTGCAGCAAACATGATTTTAGACCTTGTTTAGGGCAGCAGACATGATTTTAGACCTTGTTTATGGCAGCAAACATGATTTTAGACCTTGTTTAGTGCCGCAAACATGATTTTAGACCTTGTTTATTGCAGCAAACATGATTTTAGACCTTGTTTATGGCAGCAAACATGATTTTAGACCTTGTTAATGGCAGCAAACATGGTTTTAGACCTTGTTTAGTGCAGCAAACATGATTTTAGACCTTGTTTATTGCAGCAAACATGATTTTAGACCTTGTTTATTGCAGCAAACATGATTTTAGACCTTGTTTATTGCAGCAAACATGATTTTAGACCTTGTTTATTGCAGCAAACATGATTTTAGATCTTGTTTATTGCAGCAAACATGATTTTAGATCTTGTTTATTGCAGCAAACATGATTTTAGACCTTGTTTAGTGCAGCAAACATGATTCTAGACCTTGTTTATTGCAGCAAACATGATTTTAGACCTTGTTTATGGCAGCAAACATGATTTTAGACCTTGTTTATGGCAGCAAACATGATTTTAGATCTTGTTTATTGCAGCAAACATGATTTTAGATCTTGTTTATTGCAGCAAACATGATTTTAGACCTTGTTTAGGGCAGCAAACATGATTCTAGACCTTGTTTATTGCAGCAAACATGATTTTAGATCTTGTTTATTGCAGCAAACATGATTCTAGACCTTGTTTATTGCGGCAAACATGATTTTAGACCTTGTTTATTGCGGCAAACATGATTTTAGACCTTGTTTATTGCGGCAAGCATGATTTTAGACCTTGTTTATTGCGGCAACCATGATTTTAGACCTTGTTTATTGCGGCAAACATGATTTTAGACCTTGTTTATTGCGGCAAACATGATTTTAGACCTTGTTTATTGCAGCAAACATGATTTTAGACCTTGTTTATTGCAGCAAACATGATTTTAGACCTTGTTTAGTGCCGCAAACATGATTTTAGACCTTGTTTATTGCAGCAAACATGATTTTAGACCTTGTTTAGGGCAGCAAACATGATTTTAGACCTTGTTTATTGCAGCAAACATGATTTTAGACCTTGTTTAGTGCCGCAAACATGATTTTAGACCTTGTTTATTGCAGCAAACATGATTTTAGACCTTGTTTATTGCAGCAAACATGATTTTAGACCTTGTTTAGTGCCGCAAACATGATTTTAGACCTTGTTTATTGCAGCAAACATGATTTTAGACCTTGTTTATTGCAGCAAACATGATTTTAGACCTTGTTTATTGCAGCAAACATGATTTTAGACCTTGTTTAGTGCCGCAAACATGATTTTAGACCTTGTTTATTGCAGCAAACATGATTTTAGACCTTGTTTAGGGCAGCAGACATGATTTTAGACCTTGTTTATGGCAGCAAACATGATTTTAGACCTTGTTTAGTGCCGCAAACATGATTTTAGACCTTGTTTATTGCAGCAAACATGATTTTAGACCTTGTTTATGGCAGCAAACATGGTTTTAGACCTTGTTTAGTGCAGCAAACATGATTTTAGACCTTGTTTAGGGCAGCAAACATGATTTTAGACCTTGTTTATTGCAGCAAACATGATTTTAGACCTTGTTTAGTGCCGCAAACATGATTTTAGACCTTGTTTATTGCAGCAAACATGATTTTAGACCTTGTTTATTGCAGCAAACATGATTTTAGACCTTGTTTATTGCAGCAAACATGATTTTAGACCTTGTTTATTGCAGCAAACATGATTTTAGACCTTGTTTAGTGCCGCAAACATGATTTTAGACCTTGTTTATTGCAGCAAACATGATTTTAGACCTTGTTTAGGGCAGCAGACATGATTTTAGACCTTGTTTATGGCAGCAAACATGATTTTAGACCTTGTTTAGTGCCGCAAACATGATTTTAGACCTTGTTTATTGCAGCAAACATGATTTTAGACCTTGTTTATGGCAGCAAACATGGTTTTAGACCTTGTTTATTGCAGCAAACATGATTTTAGACCTTGTTTAGGGCAGCAAACATGATTTTAGACCTTGTTTATTGCAGCAAACATGATTTTAGACCTTGTTTAGTGCCGCAAACATGATTTTAGACCTTGTTTATTGCAGCAAACATGATTTTAGACCTTGTTTATTGCAGCAAACATGATTTTAGACCTTGTTTAGTGCCGCAAACATGATTTTAGACCTTGTTTATTGCAGCAAACATGATTTTAGACCTTGTTTATTGCAGCAAACATGATTTTAGACCTTGTTTATTGCAGCAAACATGATTTTAGACCTTGTTTAGTGCCGCAAACATGATTTTAGACCTTGTTTATTGCAGCAAACATGATTTTAGACCTTGTTTAGGGCAGCAGACATGATTTTAGACCTTGTTTATGGCAGCAAACATGATTTTAGACCTTGTTTAGTGCCGCAAACATGATTTTAGACCTTGTTTATTGCAGCAAACATGATTTTAGACCTTGTTTATGGCAGCAAACATGGTTTTAGACCTTGTTTAGTGCAGCAAACATGATTTTAGACCTTGTTTATTGCAGCAAACATGATTTTAGACCTTGTTTATTGCAGCAAACATGATTTTAGACCTTGTTTATTGCAGCAAACATGATTTTAGACCTTGTTTAGGGCAGCAAACATGATTTTAGACCTTGTTTATTGCAGCAAACATGATTTTAGACCTTGTTTAGTGCCGCAAACATGATTTTAGACCTTGTTTATTGCAGCAAACATGATTTTAGACCTTGTTTATGGCAGCAAACATGATTTTAGACCTTGTTTAGTGCAGCAAACATGATTTTAGATCTTGTTTATTGCAGCAAACATGATTCTAGACCTTGTTTATTGCGGCAAACATGATTTTAGACCTTGTTTATTGCGGCAAACATGATTTTAGACCTTGTTTATTGCGGCAAGCATGATTTTAGACCTTGTTTATTGCGGCAACCATGATTTTAGACCTTGTTTATTGCGGCAAACATGATTTTAGACCTTGTTTATTGCGGCAAACATGATTTTAGACCTTGTTTATTGCAGCAAACATGATTTTAGACCTTGTTTATTGCAGCAAACATGATTTTAGACCTTGTTTAGTGCCGCAAACATGATTTTAGACCTTGTTTATTGCAGCAAACATGATTTTAGACCTTGTTTAGGGCAGCAAACATGATTTTAGACCTTGTTTATTGCAGCAAACATGATTTTAGACCTTGTTTAGTGCCGCAAACATGATTTTAGACCTTGTTTATTGCAGCAAACATGATTTTAGACCTTGTTTATTGCAGCAAACATGATTTTAGACCTTGTTTAGTGCCGCAAACATGATTTTAGACCTTGTTTATTGCAGCAAACATGATTTTAGACCTTGTTTATTGCAGCAAACATGATTTTAGACCTTGTTTATTGCAGCAAACATGATTTTAGACCTTGTTTAGTGCCGCAAACATGATTTTAGACCTTGTTTATTGCAGCAAACATGATTTTAGACCTTGTTTAGGGCAGCAGACATGATTTTAGACCTTGTTTATGGCAGCAAACATGATTTTAGACCTTGTTTAGTGCCGCAAACATGATTTTAGACCTTGTTTATTGCAGCAAACATGATTTTAGACCTTGTTTATGGCAGCAAACATGGTTTTAGACCTTGTTTAGTGCAGCAAACATGATTTTAGACCTTGTTTAGGGCAGCAAACATGATTTTAGACCTTGTTTATTGCAGCAAACATGATTTTAGACCTTGTTTAGTGCCGCAAACATGATTTTAGACCTTGTTTATTGCAGCAAACATGATTTTAGACCTTGTTTATTGCAGCAAACATGATTTTAGACCTTGTTTATTGCAGCAAACATGATTTTAGACCTTGTTTATTGCAGCAAACATGATTTTAGACCTTGTTTAGTGCCGCAAACATGATTTTAGACCTTGTTTATTGCAGCAAACATGATTTTAGACCTTGTTTAGGGCAGCAGACATGATTTTAGACCTTGTTTATGGCAGCAAACATGATTTTAGACCTTGTTTAGTGCCGCAAACATGATTTTAGACCTTGTTTATTGCAGCAAACATGATTTTAGACCTTGTTTATGGCAGCAAACATGGTTTTAGACCTTGTTTATTGCAGCAAACATGATTTTAGACCTTGTTTAGGGCAGCAAACATGATTTTAGACCTTGTTTATTGCAGCAAACATGATTTTAGACCTTGTTTAGTGCCGCAAACATGATTTTAGACCTTGTTTATTGCAGCAAACATGATTTTAGACCTTGTTTATTGCAGCAAACATGATTTTAGACCTTGTTTAGTGCCGCAAACATGATTTTAGACCTTGTTTATTGCAGCAAACATGATTTTAGACCTTGTTTATTGCAGCAAACATGATTTTAGACCTTGTTTATTGCAGCAAACATGATTTTAGACCTTGTTTAGTGCCGCAAACATGATTTTAGACCTTGTTTATTGCAGCAAACATGATTTTAGACCTTGTTTAGGGCAGCAGACATGATTTTAGACCTTGTTTATGGCAGCAAACATGATTTTAGACCTTGTTTAGTGCCGCAAACATGATTTTAGACCTTGTTTATTGCAGCAAACATGATTTTAGACCTTGTTTATGGCAGCAAACATGGTTTTAGACCTTGTTTAGTGCAGCAAACATGATTTTAGACCTTGTTTATTGCAGCAAACATGATTTTAGACCTTGTTTATTGCAGCAAACATGATTTTAGACCTTGTTTATTGCAGCAAACATGATTTTAGACCTTGTTTAGGGCAGCAAACATGATTTTAGACCTTGTTTATTGCAGCAAACATGATTTTAGACCTTGTTTAGTGCCGCAAACATGATTTTAGACCTTGTTTATTGCAGCAAACATGATTTTAGACCTTGTTTATGGCAGCAAACATGATTTTAGACCTTGTTTAGTGCAGCAAACATGATTTTAGACCTTGTTTATTGCAGCAAACATGATTTTAGACCTTGTTTATTGCAGCAAACATGATTTTAGACCTTGTTTATTGCAGCAAACATGATTTTAGACCTTGTTTATTGCAGCAAACATGATTTTAGACCTTGTTTATTGCAGCAAACATGATTTTAGACCTTGTTTAGTGCCGCAAACATGATTTTAGACCTTGTTTATTGCAGCAAACATGATTTTAGACCTTGTTTAGGGCAGCAGACATGATTTTAGACCTTGTTTATGGCAGCAAACATGATTTTAGACCTTGTTTAGTGCCGCAAACATGATTTTAGACCTTGTTTATTGCAGCAAACATGATTTTAGACCTTGTTTATGGCAGCAAACATGGTTTTAGACCTTGTTTATTGCAGCAAACATGATTTTAGACCTTGTTTAGGGCAGCAAACATGATTTTAGACCTTGTTTATTGCAGCAAACATGATTTTAGACCTTGTTTAGTGCCGCAAACATGATTTTAGACCTTGTTTATTGCAGCAAACATGATTTTAGACCTTGTTTATTGCAGCAAACATGATTTTAGACCTTGTTTAGTGCCGCAAACATGATTTTAGACCTTGTTTATTGCAGCAAACATGATTTTAGACCTTGTTTATTGCAGCAAACATGATTTTAGACCTTGTTTATTGCAGCAAACATGATTTTAGACCTTGTTTAGTGCCGCAAACATGATTTTAGACCTTGTTTATTGCAGCAAACATGATTTTAGACCTTGTTTAGGGCAGCAGACATGATTTTAGACCTTGTTTATGGCAGCAAACATGATTTTAGACCTTGTTTAGTGCCGCAAACATGATTTTAGACCTTGTTTATTGCAGCAAACATGATTTTAGACCTTGTTTATGGCAGCAAACATGGTTTTAGACCTTGTTTAGTGCAGCAAACATGATTTTAGACCTTGTTTATTGCAGCAAACATGATTTTAGACCTTGTTTATGGCAGCAAACATGGTTTTAGACCTTGTTTAGTGCAGCAAACATGATTTTAGACCTTGTTTATTGCAGCAAACATGATTTTAGACCTTGTTTATTGCAGCAAACATGATTTTAGACCTTGTTTATTGCAGCAAACATGATTTTAGACCTTGTTTAGGGCAGCAAACATGATTTTAGACCTTGTTTATTGCAGCAAACATGATTTTAGACCTTGTTTAGTGCCGCAAACATGATTTTAGACCTTGTTTATTGCAGCAAACATGATTTTAGACCTTGTTTATGGCAGCAAACATGATTTTAGACCTTGTTTAGTGCAGCAAACATGATTTTAGACCTTGTTTATTGCAGCAAACATGATTTTAGACCTTGTTTATTGCAGCAAACATGATTTTAGACCTTGTTTAGTGCCGCAAACATGATTCTAGACCTTGTTTATTGCAGCAAACATGATTTTAGACCTTGTTTAGGGCAGCAAACATGATTTTAGACCTTGTTTATTGCAGCAAACATGATTTTAGACCTTGTTTATTGCAGCAAACATGATTTTAGACCTTGTTTATGGCAGCAAACATGATTTTAGATCTTGTTTATTGCAGCAAACATGATTTTAGATCTTGTTTATTGCAGCAAACATGATTTTAGACCTTGTTTAGGGCAGCAAACATGATTCTAGACCTTGTTTATTGCAGCAAACATGATTTTAGATCTTGTTTATTGCAGCAAACATGATTCTAGACCTTGTTTATTGCAGCAAACATGATTTTAGACCTTGTTTATTGCAGCAAACATGATTTTAGACCTTGTTTATGGCAGCAAACATGATTTTAGACCTTGTTTAGTGCAGCAAACATGATTTTAGACCTTGTTTATTGCAGCAAACATGATTCTATACCTTGTTTATTGCAGCAAACATGATTTTAGACCTTGCTTATTGCAGCAAACATGATTTTAGACCTTGTTTATTGCAGCAAACATGATTCTAGACCTTGTTTATTGCAGCAAACATGATTTTAGATCTTGTTTATTGAAGCAAACATGATTTTAGACCTTGTTTAGGGCAGCAAACATGATTCTAGACCTTGTTTATTGCAGCAAACATGATTTTAGATCTTGTTTATTGCAGCAAACATGATTCTAGACCTTGTTTATTGCAGCAAATGTGTTTAAAACATCATAAAGCTTGCTTCTGCACTTATTTTGACCTGTTTAGTCGACATATAATATGTAATTTTGAAGTTTTGATGCGCACCTTTTCCGGACCAGAGGACATTTTGGGTGCATTTCAGCTGATGTTATTAGCAGTAGCTAATACAAAGACGCAAGACTTGAAACCAAACGATGTATTGGGTAAGTATGAAGCCTTCCAGAACATTCTGAACGAAGACCATCGAAGGTAAGGGAATATTTATGCTGAAATCTGTGTTTCTGTTGACTCCAACATGCGATTTCTGTAACGTTAAGGTTGCATAAAGAAGCAGTGTATCTTTCTAACTATATGTAGAACATGTATATTTAGTCAAAGTTTATGATGTCTATTTACGTTATCTTGCCGTGCTACCTAGATTTCCTGCGGACATTTTTGAGTAATTTCTGAACATGAACTCAATGTAAATGGACATTTATGGATATAAATGGCATATTATTGGAAGAAAAAAAATGTACTGTGTAAAATGTCCTATTACTGTCATCTGATGAAGATTTTCAAAAGGTTAGTGAATGATTTATTTTTTAATCCTGCTTTTATAATTTTATATTTTCTGGGACAAAATGGCTGCCTCTTGTCTTGGTTTCGGTGGTGGTCTAATATAAATATGTGGTGTGTTTTCGCCGTAAAACATTTAAAAAATCTGACATGGTGGGTAGATGAACAAGGTGTTTCTTTCATTTGAGCTATTGGACTTGTTAATGTGGGGGGGGGGGGGGGGGAGGTTCTAGAGGAACTCCTGGCATCAACAGGTTTTAACTTGCTGAAAATTGTCCACAGTGGTCATATCATCTCGAATAAACATTTTTTTTTTTTTTTGCATCCAGAGTGCATCAAACATGATTTAGACATTGTTTATGGGAAAATGTTTATTTCTGTATTTCAATGTTGCAACTTGCTGAAAATTGTCATCAGTGTTCAGATCATCTCGAATAAACATAAAAAAAAAAATGTAAACAAATTAATAAGAATGGAATAAGATTGCACATAAAATAAGTACAACGCAATATGCAACCCTGTGTGTTTGAGTGTGTGTGTGCGTGTGCGTGCCCGTGTGTGAATTAAAGGGACTGTCTAGCTCAGTAGTCTGCATATTAGTTGCAGTAGTTGGCGCACCTCTCCTATCTCTGATTGCTCTAGGGGTCTTCTGCCAGAGGTTACCTCAGCATATGTAGGCTGACGATCTGACTGATACATGGTGTGGACTGCATCATGTGGTCTACTTCCCTGAAGGGCAGTGTTCTGACCGACCCTGGAGTAGTGGTCAGAGCTGTGTTGTGATTGGCTGGGTCTAGTAGAGCTGTGTTGTGATGGGACGGGTCTAGTTGTGCTGTCCTGAGGCGGGTCTGGTCTGGTAAATATGCGCTGTGTTGGGCCTTGTCTAGTAGAGCTGTGCTGTAATAAGCCATGTCTGGCTCTTTTCTCCTCGGGATGGTGGAGGTACTGTTGTTTCAGAAGGTGGGGCGGGGGACCTTTGTTGCTGGGGTGATGGGTGTGTGGGTCCCTGCCAAGTGTTGCATCTTTTAGGTCCTTGGCAAAGGTTCTGATACTGTCCTGATCAAGATGTATATTATCATATAAGTGTTGACATGTCAGAGTGGGGTGGTGAGCCGTGTTGATCTGTTGATTTATTTTGTCGATCAACTTTCCTGGGAAGTCTTTTCTTGGTAGGAGGGTGGACACAACTATATTGGTTGTTGGGAACATAGCCTGTGCTCGTTCTGCCACTCTTCTCACTGCCCCAGATACATTTTCACCTTTGGCATGAAGGTCGTTTGTGCCAGTGTGGATGATGATGTTGTCAGGGGTGTCTATCCTGGTCTGACTGAGTAGCTGCATTGCACTCTCAGTTGTAGGACACCAGAACTTATACGCCTGGTGTCTAGGGAATAATCTTTCCTGGACTAAGAACTTCCCATTTGAATCAATTAGGATTGCAGTTGTGGGTGATTGTCTGGGTTGAGCAGACTGGGAGGCTGGTATTCTGACCTGGGCT
>NC_143025.1:48265000-48385000 GCF_057628025.1 Oncorhynchus mykiss
GCAGCAAACATGATTTTAGATCTTGTTTATTGCAGCAAACATGATTCTAGACCTTGTTTATTATAGTAAACATGATTTTAGACCTTGTTTATTGCAGCAAACATGATTTTAGACCTTGTTTATTGCAGCAAACATGATTTTAGACCTTGTTTATGGCAGCAAACATGATTTTAGATCTTGTTTATTGCAGCAAACATGATTTTAGACCTTGTTTAGGGCAGCAAACATGATTCTAGATCTTGTTTATTGCAGCAAACATGATTTTAGACCTTGTTTAGTGCAGCAAACATGATTCTAGACCTTGTTTAGTGCAGCAAACATGATTTTAGACCTTGTTTATTGCAGCAAACATGATTTTAGACCTTGTTTATGGCAGCAAACATGATTTTAGATCTTGTTTATTGCAGCAAACATGATTTTAGATCTTGTTTATTGCAGCAAACATGATTTTAGACCTTGTTTAGGGCAGCAAACATGATTCTAGACCTTGTTTATTGCAGCAAACATGATTTTAGATCTTGTTTATTGCAGCAAACATGATTCTAGACCTTGTTTATTGCAGCAAGCATGATTTTAGACCTTGTTTATTGCGGCAAACATGATTTTAGACCTTGTTTATTGCGGCAAACATGATTTTAGACCTTGTTTATTGCGGCAAACATGATTTTAGACCTCGTTTATTGCAGCAAACATGATTTTAGACCTTGTTTATTGCAGCAAACATGATTTTAGACCTTGTTTAGTGCCGCAAACATGATTTTAGACCTTGTTTATTGCAGCAAACATGATTTTAGACCTTGTTTAGGGCAGCAAACATGATTTTAGACCTTGTTTATTGCAGCAAACATGATTTTAGACCTTGTTTATTGCAGCAAACATGATTTTAGACCTTGTTTATTGCAGCAAACATGATTTTAGACCTTGTTTATTGCAGCAAACATGATTCTAGACCTTGTTTATTGCAGCAAACATGATTTTAGACCTTGTTTATTGCAGCAAACATGATTTTAGACCTTGTTTATTGCAGCAAACATGATTTTAGACCTTGTTTATTGCAGCAAACATGATTTTAGACCTTGTTTATTGCAGCAAACATGATTTTAGACCTTGTTTATTGCAGCAAACATGATTCTAGACCTTGTTTATTGCAGCAAACATGATTTTAGATCTTGTTTATTGAAGCAAACATGATTTTAGACCTTGTTTATTGAAGCAAACATGATTTTAGACCTTGTTTAGTGCAGCAAACATGATTCTAGACCTTGTTTATTGCAGCAAACATGATTTTAGACCTTGTTTATGGCAGCAAACATGATTTTAGATCTTGTTTATTGCAGCAAACATGATTTTAGATCTTGTTTATTGCAGCAAACATGATTTTAGACCTTGTTTATTGCAGCAAACATGATTTTAGACCTTGTTTATGGCAGCAAACATGATTTTAGATCTTGTTTATGGCAGCAAACATGATTTTAGATCTTGTTTATTGCAGCAAACATGATTTTAGACCTTGTTTAGGGCAGCAAACATGATTCTAGACCTTGTTTATTGCAGCAAACATGATTTTAGATCTTGTTTATTGCAGCAAACATGATTCTAGACCTTGTTTATTGCAGCAAACATGATTTTAGACCTTGTTTATTGCAGCAAACATGATTTTAGACCTTGTTTAGGGCAGCAAACATGATTCTAGACCTTGTTTATTGCAGCAAACATGATTTTAGATCTTGTTTATTGCAGCAAACATGATTCTAGACCTTGTTTATTGCAGCAAACATGATTTTAGACCTTGTTTATTGCAGCAAACATGATTTTAGACCTTGTTTATTGCAGCAAACATGATTTTAGACCTTGTTTATTGCAGCAAACATGATTCTAGACCTTGTTTATTGCAGCAAACATGATTTTAGATCTTGTTTATTGCAGCAAACATGATTTTAGACCTTGTTTAGGGCAGCAAACATGATTCTAGACCTTGTTTATTGCAGCAAACATGATTTTAGATCTTGTTTATTGCAGCAAACATGATTCTAGACCTTGTTTATTGAAGCAAACATGATTTTAGACCTTGTTTATTGCAGCAAACATGATTTTAGACCCTGTTTATTGCAGCAAACATGATTCTAGACCTTGTTTATTGCAGCAAACATGATTTTAGACCTTGTTTATTGCAGCAAACATGATTTTAGACCTTGTTTATGGCAGCAAACATGATTTTAGATCTTGTTTATGGCAGCAAACATGATTTTAGATCTTGTTTATTGCAGCAAACATGATTTTAGACCTTGTTTAGGGCAGCAAACATGATTCTAGACCTTGTTTATTGCAGCAAACATGATTTTAGATCTTGTTTATTGCAGCAAACATGATTCTAGACCTTGTTTATTGCAGCAAACATGATTTTAGACCTTGTTTATTGCAGCAAACATGATTTTAGACCTTGTTTAGGGCAGCAAACATGATTCTAGACCTTGTTTATTGCAGCAAACATGATTTTAGATCTTGTTTATTGCAGCAAACATGATTCTAGACCTTGTTTATTGCAGCAAACATGATTTTAGACCTTGTTTATTGCAGCAAACATGATTTTAGACCTTGTTTATTGCAGCAAACATGATTTTAGACCTTGTTTATTGCAGCAAACATGATTCTAGACCTTGTTTATTGCAGCAAACATGATTTTAGATCTTGTTTATTGCAGCAAACATGATTTTAGACCTTGTTTAGGGCAGCAAACATGATTCTAGACCTTGTTTATTGCAGCAAACATGATTTTAGATCTTGTTTATTGCAGCAAACATGATTCTAGACCTTGTTTATTGAAGCAAACATGATTTTAGACCTTGTTTATTGCAGCAAACATGATTTTAGACCCTGTTTATTGCAGCAAACATGATTCTAGACCTTGTTTATTGCAGCAAACATGATTTTAGACCTTGTTTATTGCAGCAAACATGATTTTAGACCTTGTTTATTGCAGCAAACATGATTTTAGACCTTGTTTATGGCAGCAAACATGATTTTAGACCTTGTTTATTGCAGCAAACATGATTTTAGATCTTGTTTATTGCAGCAAACATGATTTTAGACCTTGTTTAGTGCAGCAAACATGATTCTAGACCTTGTTTAGTGCAGCAAACATGATTTTAGACCTTGTTTATTGCAGCAAACATGATTTTAGACCTTGTTTATGGCAGCAAACATGATTTTAGATCTTGTTTATTGCAGCAAACATGATTTTAGGTCTTGTTTATTGCAGCAAACATGATTTTAGACCTTGTTTAGGGCAGCAAACATGATTCTAGACCTTGTTTATTGCAGCAAACATGATTTTAGATCTTGTTTATTGCAGCAAACATGATTCTAGACCTTGTTTATTGCAGCAAGCATGATTTTAGACCTTGTTTATTGAAGCAAACATGATTTTAGACCTTGTTTAGTGCAGCAAACATGATTCTAGACCTTGTTTATTGCAGCAAACATGATTTTAGACCTTGTTTATGGCAGCAAACATGATTTTAGATCTTGTTTATTGCAGCAAACATGATTTTAGATCTTGTTTATTGCAGCAAACATGATTTTAGACCTTGTTTATTGCAGCAAACATGATTTTAGACCTTGTTTATGGCAGCAAACATGATTTTAGATCTTGTTTATGGCAGCAAACATGATTTTAGATCTTGTTTATTGCAGCAAACATGATTTTAGACCTTGTTTAGGGCAGCAAACATGATTCTAGACCTTGTTTATTGCAGCAAACATGATTTTAGATCTTGTTTATTGCAGCAAACATGATTCTAGACCTTGTTTATTGCAGCAAACATGATTTTAGACCTTGTTTATTGCAGCAAACATGATTTTAGACCTTGTTTAGGGCAGCAAACATGATTCTAGACCTTGTTTATTGCAGCAAACATGATTTTAGATCTTGTTTATTGCAGCAAACATGATTCTAGACCTTGTTTATTGCAGCAAACATGATTTTAGACCTTGTTTATTGCAGCAAACATGATTTTAGACCTTGTTTATTGCAGCAAACATGATTTTAGACCTTGTTTATTGCAGCAAACATGATTCTAGACCTTGTTTATTGCAGCAAACATGATTTTAGATCTTGTTTATTGCAGCAAACATGATTTTAGACCTTGTTTAGGGCAGCAAACATGATTCTAGACCTTGTTTATTGCAGCAAACATGATTTTAGATCTTGTTTATTGCAGCAAACATGATTTTAGATCTTGTTTATTGCAGCAAACATGATTCTAGACCTTGTTTATTGAAGCAAACATGATTTTAGACCTTGTTTATTGCAGCAAACATGATTTTAGACCCTGTTTATTGCAGCAAACATGATTCTAGACCTTGTTTATTGCAGCAAACATGATTTTAGACCTTGTTTATTGCAGCAAACATGATTTTAGACCTTGTTTATTGCAGCAAACATGATTTTAGACCTTGTTTATGGCAGCAAACATGATTTTAGACCTTGTTTATTGCAGCAAACATGATTTTAGATCTTGTTTATTGCAGCAAACATGATTTTAGACCTTGTTTAGTGCAGCAAACATGATTCTAGACCTTGTTTAGTGCAGCAAACATGATTTTAGACCTTGTTTATTGCAGCAAACATGATTTTAGACCTTGTTTATGGCAGCAAACATGATTTTAGATCTTGTTTATTGCAGCAAACATGATTTTAGATCTTGTTTATTGCAGCAAACATGATTTTAGACCTTGTTTAGGGCAGCAAACATGATTCTAGACCTTGTTTATTGCAGCAAACATGATTTTAGATCTTGTTTATTGCAGCAAACATGATTCTAGACCTTGTTTATTGCAGCAAGCATGATTTTAGACCTTGTTTATTGAAGCAAACATGATTTTAGACCTTGTTTAGTGCAGCAAACATGATTCTAGACCTTGTTTATTGCAGCAAACATGATTTTAGACCTTGTTTATGGCAGCAAACATGATTTTAGATCTTGTTTATTGCAGCAAACATGATTTTAGATCTTGTTTATTGCAGCAAACATGATTTTAGACCTTGTTTATTGCAGCAAACATGATTTTAGACCTTGTTTATGGCAGCAAACATGATTTTAGATCTTGTTTATGGCAGCAAACATGATTTTAGATCTTGTTTATTGCAGCAAACATGATTTTAGACCTTGTTTAGGGCAGCAAACATGATTCTAGACCTTGTTTATTGCAGCAAACATGATTTTAGATCTTGTTTATTGCAGCAAACATGATTCTAGACCTTGTTTATTGCAGCAAACATGATTTTAGACCTTGTTTATTGCAGCAAACATGATTTTAGACCTTGTTTAGGGCAGCAAACATGATTCTAGACCTTGTTTATTGCAGCAAACATGATTTTAGATCTTGTTTATTGCAGCAAACATGATTCTAGACCTTGTTTATTGCAGCAAACATGATTTTAGACCTTGTTTATTGCAGCAAACATGATTTTAGACCTTGTTTATTGCAGCAAACATGATTTTAGACCTTGTTTATTGCAGCAAACATGATTCTAGACCTTGTTTATTGCAGCAAACATGATTTTAGATCTTGTTTATTGCAGCAAACATGATTTTAGACCTTGTTTAGGGCAGCAAACATGATTCTAGACCTTGTTTATTGCAGCAAACATGATTTTAGATCTTGTTTATTGCAGCAAACATGATTCTAGACCTTGTTTATTGAAGCAAACATGATTTTAGACCTTGTTTATTGCAGCAAACATGATTTTAGACCCTGTTTATTGCAGCAAACATGATTCTAGACCTTGTTTATTGCAGCAAACATGATTTTAGACCTTGTTTATTGCAGCAAACATGATTTTAGACCTTGTTTATTGCAGCAAACATGATTTTAGACCTTGTTTATGGCAGCAAACATGATTTTAGACCTTGTTCATTGCAGCAAACATGATTTTAGATCTTGTTTATTGCAGCAAACATGATTTTAGACCTTGTTTAGTGCAGCAAACATGATTCTAGACCTTGTTTAGTGCAGCAAACATGATTTTAGACCTTGTTTATTGCAGCAAACATGATTTTAGACCTTGTTTATGGCAGCAAACATGATTTTAGATCTTGTTTATTGCAGCAAACATGATTTTAGATCTTGTTTATTGCAGCAAACATGATTTTAGACCTTGTTTAGGGCAGCAAACATGATTCTAGACCTTGTTTATTGCAGCAAACATGATTTTAGATCTTGTTTATTGCAGCAAACATGATTCTAGACCTTGTTTATTGCAGCAAGCATGATTTTAGACCTTGTTTATTGCGGCAAACATGATTTTAGACCTCGTTTATTGCGGCAAACATGATTTTAGACCTTGTTTATTGCGGCAAACATGATTTTAGACCTCGTTTATTGCAGCAAACATGATTTTAGACCTTGTTTATTGCAGCAAACATGATTTTAGACCTTGTTTAGTGCCGCAAACATGATTTTAGACCTTGTTTATTGAAGCAAACATGATTTTAGACCTTGTTTAGTGCAGCAAACATGATTCTAGACCTTGTTTATTGCAGCAAACATGATTTTAGACCTTGTTTATGGCAGCAAACATGATTTTAGACCTTGTTTAGTGCCGCAAACATGATTTTAGACCTTGTTTATTGAAGCAAACATGATTTTAGACCTTGTTTAGTGCAGCAAACATGATTCTAGACCTTGTTTATTGCAGCAAACATGATTTTAGACCTTGTTTATGGCAGCAAACATGATTTTAGATCTTGTTTATTGCAGCAAACATGATTTTAGATCTTGTTTATTGCAGCAAACATGATTTTAGACCTTGTTTATTGCAGCAAACATGATTTTAGACCTTGTTTATGGCAGCAAACATGATTTTAGATCTTGTTTATGGCAGCAAACATGATTTTAGATCTTGTTTATTGCAGCAAACATGATTTTAGACCTTGTTTAGGGCAGCAAACATGATTCTAGACCTTGTTTATTGCAGCAAACATGATTTTAGATCTTGTTTATTGCAGCAAACATGATTCTAGACCTTGTTTATTGCAGCAAACATGATTTTAGACCTTGTTTATTGCAGCAAACATGATTTTAGACCTTGTTTAGGGCAGCAAACATGATTCTAGACCTTGTTTATTGCAGCAAACATGATTTTAGATCTTGTTTATTGCAGCAAACATGATTCTAGACCTTGTTTATTGCAGCAAACATGATTTTAGACCTTGTTTATTGCAGCAAACATGATTTTAGACCCTGTTTATTGCAGCAAACATGATTTTAGACCTTGTTTATTGCAGCAAACATGATTCTAGACCTTGTTTATTGCAGCAAACATGATTTTAGATCTTGTTTATTGCAGCAAACATGATTTTAGACCTTGTTTAGGGCAGCAAACATGATTCTAGACCTTGTTTATTGCAGCAAACATGATTTTAGATCTTGTTTATTGCAGCAAACATGATTCTAGACCTTGTTTATTGCAACAAGCATGATTTTAGACCTTGTTTATTGAAGCAAACATGATTTTAGACCTTGTTTAGTGCAGCAAACATGATTCTAGACCTTGTTTATTGCAGCAAACATGATTTTAGACCTTGTTTATGGCAGCAAACATGATTTTAGATCTTGTTTATTGCAGCAAACATGATTTTAGATCTTGTTTATTGCAGCAAACATGATTTTAGACCTTGTTTATTGCAGCAAACATGATTTTAGACCTTGTTTATGGCAGCAAACATGATTTTAGATCTTGTTTATGGCAGCAAACATGATTTTAGATCTTGTTTATTGCAGCAAACATGATTTTAGACCTTGTTTAGGGCAGCAAACATGATTCTAGACCTTGTTTATTGCAGCAAACATGATTTTAGATCTTGTTTATTGCAGCAAACATGATTCTAGACCTTGTTTATTGCAGCAAACATGATTTTAGACCTTGTTTATTGCAGCAAACATGATTTTAGACCTTGTTTAGGGCAGCAAACATGATTCTAGACCTTGTTTATTGCAGCAAACATGATTTTAGATCTTGTTTATTGCAGCAAACATGATTCTAGACCTTGTTTATTGCAGCAAACATGATTTTAGACCTTGTTTATTGCAGCAAACATGATTTTAGACCTTGTTTATTGCAGCAAACATGATTTTAGACCTTGTTTATTGCAGCAAACATGATTCTAGACCTTGTTTATTGCAGCAAACATGATTTTAGATCTTGTTTATTGCAGCAAACATGATTTTAGACCTTGTTTAGGGCAGCAAACATGATTCTAGACCTTGTTTATTGCAGCAAACATGATTTTAGATCTTGTTTATTGCAGCAAACATGATTCTAGACCTTGTTTATTGAAGCAAACATGATTTTAGACCTTGTTTATTGCAGCAAACATGATTTTAGACCCTGTTTATTGCAGCAAACATGATTCTAGACCTTGTTTATTGCAGCAAACATGATTTTAGACCTTGTTTATTGCAGCAAACATGATTTTAGACCTTGTTTATTGCAGCAAACATGATTTTAGACCTTGTTTATGGCAGCAAACATGATTTTAGACCTTGTTTATTGCAGCAAACATGATTTTAGATCTTGTTTATTGCAGCAAACATGATTTTAGACCTTGTTTAGTGTAGCAAACATGATTCTAGACCTTGTTTAGTGCAGCAAACATGATTTTAGACCTTGTTTATTGCAGCAAACATGATTTTAGACCTTGTTTATGGCAGCAAACATGATTTTAGATCTTGTTTATTGCAGCAAACATGATTTTAGATCTTGTTTATTGCAGCAAACATGATTTTAGACCTTGTTTAGGGCAGCAAACATGATTCTAGACCTTGTTTATTGCAGCAAACATGATTTTAGATCTTGTTTATTGCAGCAAACATGATTCTAGACCTTGTTTATTGCAGCAAGCATGATTTTAGACCTTGTTTATTGCGGCAAACATGATTTTAGACCTTGTTTATTGCGGCAAACATGATTTTAGACCTTGTTTATTGCGGCAAACATGATTTTAGACCTCGTTTATTGCAGCAAACATGATTTTAGACCTTGTTTATTGCAGCAAACATGATTTTAGACCTTGTTTATGGCAGCAAACATGATTTTAGATCTTGTTTATGGCAGCAAACATGATTTTAGATCTTGTTTATTGCAGCAAACATGATTTTAGACCTTGTTTAGGGCAGCAAACATGATTCTAGATCTTGTTTATTGCAGCAAACATGATTTTAGATCTTGTTTATTGCAGCAAACATGATTCTAGACCTTGTTTATTGCAGCAAACATGATTTTAGACCTTGTTTATTGCAGCAAACATGATTTTAGACCTTGTTTAGGGCAGCAAACATGATTCTAGACCTTGTTTATTGCAGCAAACATGATTTTAGATCTTGTTTATTGCAGCAAACATGATTCTAGACCTTGTTTATTGCAGCAAACATGATTTTAGACCTTGTTTATTGCAGCAAACATGATTTTAGACCTTGTTTATTGCAGCAAACATGATTTTAGACCTTGTTTATTGCAGCAAACATGATTCTAGACCTTGTTTATTGCAGCAAACATGATTTTAGATCTTGTTTATTGCAGCAAACATGATTTTAGACCTTGTTTAGGGCAGCAAACATGATTCTAGACCTTGTTTATTGCAGCAAACATGATTTTAGATCTTGTTTATTGCAGCAAACATGATTCTAGACCTTGTTTATTGAAGCAAACATGATTTTAGACCTTGTTTATTGCAGCAAACATGATTTTAGACCCTGTTTATTGCAGCAAACATGATTCTAGACCTTGTTTATTGCAGCAAACATGATTTTAGACCTTGTTTATTGCAGCAAACATGATTTTAGACCTTGTTTATTGCAGCAAACATGATTTTAGACCTTGTTTATGGCAGCAAACATGATTTTAGACCTTGTTTATTGCAGCAAACATGATTTTAGATCTTGTTTATTGCAGCAAACATGATTTTAGACCTTGTTTAGTGCAGCAAACATGATTCTAGACCTTGTTTAGTGCAGCAAACATGATTTTAGACCTTGTTTATTGCAGCAAACATGATTTTAGACCTTGTTTATGGCAGCAAACATGATTTTAGATCTTGTTTATTGCAGCAAACATGATTTTAGATCTTGTTTATTGCAGCAAACATGATTTTAGACCTTGTTTAGGGCAGCAAACATGATTCTAGACCTTGTTTATTGCAGCAAACATGATTTTAGATCTTGTTTATTGCAGCAAACATGATTCTAGACCTTGTTTATTGCAGCAAGCATGATTTTAGACCTTGTTTATTGCGGCAAACATGATTTTAGACCTTGTTTATTGCGGCAAACATGATTTTAGACCTTGTTTATTGCGGCAAACATGATTTTAGACCTCGTTTATTGCAGCAAACATGATTTTAGACCTTGTTTATTGCAGCAAACATGATTTTAGACCTTGTTTAGTGCCGCAAACATGATTTTAGACCTTGTTTATTGCAGCAAACATGATTTTAGACCTTGTTTATTGCAGCAAACATGATTTTAGACCTTGTTTATTGCAGCAAACATGATTTTAGACCTTGTTTATGGCAGCAAACATGATTTTAGATCTTGTTTATTGCAGCAAACATGATTTTAGATCTTGTTTATTGCAGCAAACATGATTTTAGACCTTGTTTATTGCAGCAAACATGATTCTAGACCTTGTTTATTGCAGCAAACATGATTTTAGATCTTGTTTATTGAAGCAAACATGATTTTAGACCTTGTTTAGGGCAGCAAACATGATTCTAGACCTTGTTTATTGCAGCAAACATGATTTTAGATCTTGTTTATTGCAGCAAACATGATTTTAGACCTTGTTTATTGCAGCAAACATGATTTTAGACCTTGTTTATTGCAGCAAACATGATTCTAGACCTTGTTTATTGCAGCAAACATGATTTTAGATCTTGTTTATTGAAGCAAACATGATTTTAGACCTTGTTTAGGGCAGCAAACATGATTCTAGACCTTGTTTATTGCAGCAAACATGATTTTAGATCTTGTTTATTGCAGCAAACATGATTCTAGACCTTGTTTATTGCAGCAAACATGATTTTAGACCTTGTTTATTGCAGCAAACATGATTTTAGACCTTGTTTAGGGCAGCAAACATGATTTTAGACCTTGTTTATGGCAGCAAACATGATTTTAGATCTTGTTTATTGCAGCAAACATGATTTTAGACCTTGTTTATTGCAGCAAACATGATTTTAGACCTTGTTTATTGCAGCAAACATGATTTTAGATCTTGTTTATTGCAGCAAACATGATTTTAGACCTTGTTTAGGGCAGCAAACATGATTCTAGACCTTGTTTATTGCAGCAAACATGATTTTAGATCTTGTTTATTGCAGCAAACATGATTCTAGACCTTGTTTATTGAAGCAAACATGATTTTAGACCTTGTTTATTGCAGCAAACATGATTTTAGACCCTGTTTATTGCAGCAAACATGATTCTAGACCTTGTTTATTGCAGCAAACATGATTTTAGACCTTGTTTATTGCAGCAAACATGATTTTAGACCTTGTTTATTGCAGCAAACATGATTTTAGACCTTGTTTATGGCAGCAAACATGATTTTAGACCTTGTTCATTGCAGCAAACATGATTTTAGATCTTGTTTATTGCAGCAAACATGATTTTAGACCTTGTTTAGTGCAGCAAACATGATTCTAGACCTTGTTTAGTGCAGCAAACATGATTTTAGACCTTGTTTATTGCAGCAAACATGATTTTAGACCTTGTTTATGGCAGCAAACATGATTTTAGATCTTGTTTATTGCAGCAAACATGATTTTAGATCTTGTTTATTGCAGCAAACATGATTTTAGACCTTGTTTAGGGCAGCAAACATGATTCTAGACCTTGTTTATTGCAGCAAACATGATTTTAGATCTTGTTTATTGCAGCAAACATGATTCTAGACCTTGTTTATTGCAGCAAGCATGATTTTAGACCTTGTTTATTGCGGCAAACATGATTTTAGACCTCGTTTATTGCGGCAAACATGATTTTAGACCTTGTTTATTGCGGCAAACATGATTTTAGACCTCGTTTATTGCAGCAAACATGATTTTAGACCTTGTTTATTGCAGCAAACATGATTTTAGACCTTGTTTAGTGCCGCAAACATGATTTTAGACCTTGTTTATTGAAGCAAACATGATTTTAGACCTTGTTTAGTGCAGCAAACATGATTCTAGACCTTGTTTATTGCAGCAAACATGATTTTAGACCTTGTTTATGGCAGCAAACATGATTTTAGACCTTGTTTAGTGCCGCAAACATGATTTTAGACCTTGTTTATTGAAGCAAACATGATTTTAGACCTTGTTTAGTGCAGCAAACATGATTCTAGACCTTGTTTATTGCAGCAAACATGATTTTAGACCTTGTTTATGGCAGCAAACATGATTTTAGATCTTGTTTATTGCAGCAAACATGATTTTAGATCTTGTTTATTGCAGCAAACATGATTTTAGACCTTGTTTATTGCAGCAAACATGATTTTAGACCTTGTTTATGGCAGCAAACATGATTTTAGATCTTGTTTATGGCAGCAAACATGATTTTAGATCTTGTTTATTGCAGCAAACATGATTTTAGACCTTGTTTAGGGCAGCAAACATGATTCTAGACCTTGTTTATTGCAGCAAACATGATTTTAGATCTTGTTTATTGCAGCAAACATGATTCTAGACCTTGTTTATTGCAGCAAACATGATTTTAGACCTTGTTTATTGCAGCAAACATGATTTTAGACCTTGTTTAGGGCAGCAAACATGATTCTAGACCTTGTTTATTGCAGCAAACATGATTTTAGATCTTGTTTATTGCAGCAAACATGATTCTAGACCTTGTTTATTGCAGCAAACATGATTTTAGACCTTGTTTATTGCAGCAAACATGATTTTAGACCCTGTTTATTGCAGCAAACATGATTTTAGACCTTGTTTATTGCAGCAAACATGATTCTAGACCTTGTTTATTGCAGCAAACATGATTTTAGATCTTGTTTATTGCAGCAAACATGATTTTAGACCTTGTTTAGGGCAGCAAACATGATTCTAGACCTTGTTTATTGCAGCAAACATGATTTTAGATCTTGTTTATTGCAGCAAACATGATTCTAGACCTTGTTTATTGAAGCAAACATGATTTTAGACCTTGTTTATTGCAGCAAACATGATTTTAGACCCTGTTTATTGCAGCAAACATGATTCTAGACCTTGTTTATTGCAGCAAACATGATTTTAGATCTTGTTTATTGCAGCAAACATGATTCTAGACCTTGTTTATTGCAGCAAACATGATTTTAGACCTTGTTTATTGCAGCAAACATGATTTTAGACCTTGTTTAGGGCAGCAAACATGATTTTAGACCTTGTTTATGGCAGCAAACATGATTTTAGATCTTGTTTATTGCAGCAAACATGATTTTAGACCTTGTTTATTGCAGCAAACATGATTTTAGACCTTGTTTATTGCAGCAAACATGATTTTAGATCTTGTTTATTGCAGCAAACATGATTTTAGACCTTGTTTAGGGCAGCAAACATGATTCTAGACCTTGTTTATTGCAGCAAACATGATTTTAGATCTTGTTTATTGCAGCAAACATGATTCTAGACCTTGTTTATTGAAGCAAACATGATTTTAGACCTTGTTTATTGCAGCAAACATGATTTTAGACCCTGTTTATTGCAGCAAACATGATTCTAGACCTTGTTTATTGCAGCAAACATGATTTTAGACCTTGTTTATTGCAGCAAACATGATTTTAGACCTTGTTTATTGCAGCAAACATGATTTTAGACCTTGTTTATGGCAGCAAACATGATTTTAGACCTTGTTCATTGCAGCAAACATGATTTTAGATCTTGTTTATTGCAGCAAACATGATTTTAGACCTTGTTTAGTGCAGCAAACATGATTCTAGACCTTGTTTAGTGCAGCAAACATGATTTTAGACCTTGTTTATTGCAGCAAACATGATTTTAGACCTTGTTTATGGCAGCAAACATGATTTTAGATCTTGTTTATTGCAGCAAACATGATTTTAGATCTTGTTTATTGCAGCAAACATGATTTTAGACCTTGTTTAGGGCAGCAAACATGATTCTAGACCTTGTTTATTGCAGCAAACATGATTTTAGATCTTGTTTATTGCAGCAAACATGATTCTAGACCTTGTTTATTGCAGCAAGCATGATTTTAGACCTTGTTTATTGCGGCAAACATGATTTTAGACCTCGTTTATTGCGGCAAACATGATTTTAGACCTTGTTTATTGCGGCAAACATGATTTTAGACCTCGTTTATTGCAGCAAACATGATTTTAGACCTTGTTTATTGCAGCAAACATGATTTTAGACCTTGTTTAGTGCCGCAAACATGATTTTAGACCTTGTTTATTGAAGCAAACATGATTTTAGACCTTGTTTAGTGCAGCAAACATGATTCTAGACCTTGTTTATTGCAGCAAACATGATTTTAGACCTTGTTTATGGCAGCAAACATGATTTTAGACCTTGTTTAGTGCCGCAAACATGATTTTAGACCTTGTTTATTGAAGCAAACATGATTTTAGACCTTGTTTAGTGCAGCAAACATGATTCTAGACCTTGTTTATTGCAGCAAACATGATTTTAGACCTTGTTTATGGCAGCAAACATGATTTTAGATCTTGTTTATTGCAGCAAACATGATTTTAGATCTTGTTTATTGCAGCAAACATGATTTTAGACCTTGTTTATTGCAGCAAACATGATTTTAGACCTTGTTTATGGCAGCAAACATGATTTTAGATCTTGTTTATGGCAGCAAACATGATTTTAGATCTTGTTTATTGCAGCAAACATGATTTTAGACCTTGTTTAGGGCAGCAAACATGATTCTAGACCTTGTTTATTGCAGCAAACATGATTTTAGATCTTGTTTATTGCAGCAAACATGATTCTAGACCTTGTTTATTGCAGCAAACATGATTTTAGACCTTGTTTATTGCAGCAAACATGATTTTAGACCTTGTTTAGGGCAGCAAACATGATTCTAGACCTTGTTTATTGCAGCAAACATGATTTTAGATCTTGTTTATTGCAGCAAACATGATTCTAGACCTTGTTTATTGCAGCAAACATGATTTTAGACCTTGTTTATTGCAGCAAACATGATTTTAGACCCTGTTTATTGCAGCAAACATGATTTTAGACCTTGTTTATTGCAGCAAACATGATTCTAGACCTTGTTTATTGCAGCAAACATGATTTTAGATCTTGTTTATTGCAGCAAACATGATTTTAGACCTTGTTTAGGGCAGCAAACATGATTCTAGACCTTGTTTATTGCAGCAAACATGATTTTAGATCTTGTTTATTGCAGCAAACATGATTCTAGACCTTGTTTATTGAAGCAAACATGATTTTAGACCTTGTTTATTGCAGCAAACATGATTTTAGACCCTGTTTATTGCAGCAAACATGATTCTAGACCTTGTTTATTGCAGCAAACATGATTTTAGACCTTGTTTATTGCAGCAAACATGATTTTAGACCTTGTTTATTGCAGCAAACATGATTTTAGACCTTGTTTATGGCAGCAAACATGATTTTAGACCTTGTTTATTGCAGCAAACATGATTTTAGATCTTGTTTATTGCAGCAAACATGATTTTAGACCTTGTTTAGTGCAGCAAACATGATTCTAGACCTTGTTTAGTGCAGCAAACATGATTTTAGACCTTGTTTATTGCAGCAAACATGATTTTAGACCTTGTTTATGGCAGCAAACATGATTTTAGATCTTGTTTATTGCAGCAAACATGATTTTAGATCTTGTTTATTGCAGCAAACATGATTTTAGACCTTGTTTAGGGCAGCAAACATGATTCTAGACCTTGTTTATTGCAGCAAACATGATTTTAGATCTTGTTTATTGCAGCAAACATGATTCTAGACCTTGTTTATTGCAACAAGCATGATTTTAGACCTTGTTTATTGAAGCAAACATGATTTTAGACCTTGTTTAGTGCAGCAAACATGATTCTAGACCTTGTTTATTGCAGCAAACATGATTTTAGACCTTGTTTATGGCAGCAAACATGATTTTAGATCTTGTTTATTGCAGCAAACATGATTTTAGATCTTGTTTATTGCAGCAAACATGATTTTAGACCTTGTTTATTGCAGCAAACATGATTTTAGACCTTGTTTATGGCAGCAAACATGATTTTAGATCTTGTTTATGGCAGCAAACATGATTTTAGATCTTGTTTATTGCAGCAAACATGATTTTAGACCTTGTTTAGGGCAGCAAACATGATTCTAGACCTTGTTTATTGCAGCAAACATGATTTTAGATCTTGTTTATTGCAGCAAACATGATTCTAGACCTTGTTTATTGCAGCAAACATGATTTTAGACCTTGTTTATTGCAGCAAACATGATTTTAGACCTTGTTTAGGGCAGCAAACATGATTCTAGACCTTGTTTATTGCAGCAAACATGATTTTAGATCTTGTTTATTGCAGCAAACATGATTCTAGACCTTGTTTATTGCAGCAAACATGATTTTAGACCTTGTTTATTGCAGCAAACATGATTTTAGACCTTGTTTATTGCAGCAAACATGATTTTAGACCTTGTTTATTGCAGCAAACATGATTCTAGACCTTGTTTATTGCAGCAAACATGATTTTAGATCTTGTTTATTGCAGCAAACATGATTTTAGACCTTGTTTAGGGCAGCAAACATGATTCTAGACCTTGTTTATTGCAGCAAACATGATTTTAGATCTTGTTTATTGCAGCAAACATGATTCTAGACCTTGTTTATTGAAGCAAACATGATTTTAGACCTTGTTTATTGCAGCAAACATGATTTTAGACCCTGTTTATTGCAGCAAACATGATTCTAGACCTTGTTTATTGCAGCAAACATGATTTTAGACCTTGTTTATTGCAGCAAACATGATTTTAGACCTTGTTTATTGCAGCAAACATGATTTTAGACCTTGTTTATGGCAGCAAACATGATTTTAGACCTTGTTTATTGCAGCAAACATGATTTTAGATCTTGTTTATTGCAGCAAACATGATTTTAGACCTTGTTTAGTGTAGCAAACATGATTCTAGACCTTGTTTAGTGCAGCAAACATGATTTTAGACCTTGTTTATTGCAGCAAACATGATTTTAGACCTTGTTTATGGCAGCAAACATGATTTTAGATCTTGTTTATTGCAGCAAACATGATTTTAGATCTTGTTTATTGCAGCAAACATGATTTTAGACCTTGTTTAGGGCAGCAAACATGATTCTAGACCTTGTTTATTGCAGCAAACATGATTTTAGATCTTGTTTATTGCAGCAAACATGATTCTAGACCTTGTTTATTGCAGCAAGCATGATTTTAGACCTTGTTTATTGCGGCAAACATGATTTTAGACCTTGTTTATTGCGGCAAACATGATTTTAGACCTTGTTTATTGCGGCAAACATGATTTTAGACCTCGTTTATTGCAGCAAACATGATTTTAGACCTTGTTTATTGCAGCAAACATGATTTTAGACCTTGTTTATGGCAGCAAACATGATTTTAGATCTTGTTTATGGCAGCAAACATGATTTTAGATCTTGTTTATTGCAGCAAACATGATTTTAGACCTTGTTTAGGGCAGCAAACATGATTCTAGATCTTGTTTATTGCAGCAAACATGATTTTAGATCTTGTTTATTGCAGCAAACATGATTCTAGACCTTGTTTATTGCAGCAAACATGATTTTAGACCTTGTTTATTGCAGCAAACATGATTTTAGACCTTGTTTAGGGCAGCAAACATGATTCTAGACCTTGTTTATTGCAGCAAACATGATTTTAGATCTTGTTTATTGCAGCAAACATGATTCTAGACCTTGTTTATTGCAGCAAACATGATTTTAGACCTTGTTTATTGCAGCAAACATGATTTTAGACCTTGTTTATTGCAGCAAACATGATTTTAGACCTTGTTTATTGCAGCAAACATGATTCTAGACCTTGTTTATTGCAGCAAACATGATTTTAGATCTTGTTTATTGCAGCAAACATGATTTTAGACCTTGTTTAGGGCAGCAAACATGATTCTAGACCTTGTTTATTGCAGCAAACATGATTTTAGATCTTGTTTATTGCAGCAAACATGATTCTAGACCTTGTTTATTGAAGCAAACATGATTTTAGACCTTGTTTATTGCAGCAAACATGATTTTAGACCCTGTTTATTGCAGCAAACATGATTCTAGACCTTGTTTATTGCAGCAAACATGATTTTAGACCTTGTTTATTGCAGCAAACATGATTTTAGACCTTGTTTATTGCAGCAAACATGATTTTAGACCTTGTTTATGGCAGCAAACATGATTTTAGACCTTGTTTATTGCAGCAAACATGATTTTAGATCTTGTTTATTGCAGCAAACATGATTTTAGACCTTGTTTAGTGCAGCAAACATGATTCTAGACCTTGTTTAGTGCAGCAAACATGATTTTAGACCTTGTTTATTGCAGCAAACATGATTTTAGACCTTGTTTATGGCAGCAAACATGATTTTAGATCTTGTTTATTGCAGCAAACATGATTTTAGATCTTGTTTATTGCAGCAAACATGATTTTAGACCTTGTTTAGGGCAGCAAACATGATTCTAGACCTTGTTTATTGCAGCAAACGTGATTTTAGATCTTGTTTATTGCAGCAAACATGATTCTAGACCTTGTTTATTGCAGCAAGCATGATTTTAGACCTTGTTTATTGCGGCAAACATGATTTTAGACCTTGTTTATTGCGGCAAACATGATTTTAGACCTTGTTTATTGCGGCAAACATGATTTTAGACCTCGTTTATTGCAGCAAACATGATTTTAGACCTTGTTTATTGCAGCAAACATGATTTTAGACCTTGTTTAGTGCCGCAAACATGATTTTAGACCTTGTTTATTGCAGCAAACATGATTTTAGACCTTGTTTATTGCAGCAAACATGATTTTAGACCTTGTTTATTGCAGCAAACATGATTTTAGACCTTGTTTATGGCAGCAAACATGATTTTAGATCTTGTTTATTGCAGCAAACATGATTTTAGATCTTGTTTATTGCAGCAAACATGATTTTAGACCTTGTTTATTGCAGCAAACATGATTCTAGACCTTGTTTATTGCAGCAAACATGATTTTAGATCTTGTTTATTGAAGCAAACATGATTTTAGACCTTGTTTAGGGCAGCAAACATGATTCTAGACCTTGTTTATTGCAGCAAACATGATTTTAGATCTTGTTTATTGCAGCAAACATGATTTTAGACCTTGTTTATTGCAGCAAACATGATTTTAGACCTTGTTTATTGCAGCAAACATGATTCTAGACCTTGTTTATTGCAGCAAACATGATTTTAGATCTTGTTTATTGAAGCAAACATGATTTTAGACCTTGTTTAGGGCAGCAAACATGATTCTAGACCTTGTTTATTGCAGCAAACATGATTTTAGATCTTGTTTATTGCAGCAAACATGATTCTAGACCTTGTTTATTGCAGCAAACATGATTTTAGACCTTGTTTAGTGCAGCAAACATGATTCTAGACCTTGTTTATTGCAGCAAACATGATTTTAGACCTTGTTTATTGCAGCAAACATGATTTTAGACCTTGTTTATGGCAGCAAACATGATTTTAGATCTTGTTTATTGCATCAAACATGATTTTAGACCTTGTTTATTGCCGCAAACATGATTTTAGACCTTGTTTAGTGCCGCAAACATGATTTTAGACCTTGTTTATTGCAGCAAACATGATTTTAGACCTTGTTTAGTGCAGCAAACATTATTTTAAACCTTGTTTATTGCAGCAAACATGATTTTAGATCTTGTTTAGTGCCGCAAACATGATTTTAGACCTTGTTTAGTGCCGCAAACATGATTTTAGACCTTGTTTATTGCATCAAACATGATTTTAGACCTTGTTTATTGCAGCAAACATGATTTTAGACCTTGTTTATGGCAGCAAACATGATTTTAGATCTTGTTTATTGCATCAAACATGATTTTAGACCTTGTTTATTGCAGCAAACATGATTCTAGACCTTGTTTATTGCCGCAAACATGATTTTAGACCTTGTTTAGTGCCGCAAACATGATTTTAGACCTTGTTTATTGCAGCAAACATGATTTTAGATCTTGTTTATTGCAGCAAACATGATTCTAGACCTTGTTTATTGCAGCAAACATGATTTTAGACCTTGTTTAGTGCAGCAAACATGATTTTAGACCTTGTTTAGTGCAGCAAACATGATTCTAGACCTTGTTTATTGCAGCAAACATGATTTTAGACCTTGTTTATTGCAGCAAACATGATTTTAGACCTTGTTTATGGCAGCAAACATGATTTTAGATCTTGTTTATTGCATCAAACATGATTTTAGACCTTGTTTATTGCAGCAAACATGATTCTAGACCTTGTTTATTGCCGCAAACATGATTTTAGACCTTGTTTAGTGCCGCAAACATGATTTTAGACCTTGTTTATTGCAGCAAACATGATTTTAGACCTTGTTTAGTGCAGCAAACATTATTTTAAACCTTGTTTATTGCAGCAAACATGATTTTAGATCTTGTTTAGTGCCGCAAACATGATTTTAGACCTTGTTTAGTGCCGCAAACATGATTTTAGACCTTGTTTATTGCATCAAACATGATTTTAGACCTTGTTTATTGCAGCAAACATGATTTTAGACCTTGTTTATGGCAGCAAACATGATTTTAGATCTTGTTTATTGCATCAAACATGATTTTAGACCTTGTTTATTGCAGCAAACATGATTCTAGACCTTGTTTATTGCCGCAAACATGATTTTAGACCTTGTTTAGTGCCGCAAACATGATTTTAGACCTTGTTTATTGCAGCAAACATGATTTTAGACCTTGTTTAGTGCAGCAAACATTATTTTAAACCTTGTTTATTGCAGCAAACATGATTTTAGATCTTGTTTAGTGCCGCAAACATGATTTTAGACCTTGTTTAGTGCCGCAAACATGATTTTAGACCTTGTTTATTGCATCAAACATGATTTTAGACCTTGTTTATTGCAGCAAACATGATTTTAGACCTTGTTTATTGCAGCAAACATGATTCTAGACCTTGTTTATTGCATCAAACATGATTTTAGACCTTGTTTATTGCAGCAAACATGATTTTAGACCTTGTTTATGGCAGCAAACATGATTTTAGATCTTGTTTATTGCAGCAAACATGATTTTAGACCTTGTTTAGGGCAGCAAACATGATTCTAGACCTTGTTTATTGCAGCAAACATGATTTTAGATCTTGTTTAGGGCAGCAAACATGATTCTAGACCTTGTTTATTGCAGCAAACATGATTTTAGACCTTGTTTATTGCAGCAAACATGATTTTAGACCTTGTTTATTGCAGCAAACATGATTTTAGACCTTGTTTATTGCAGCAAACATTATTCTAGACCTTGTTTATTGCAGCAAACATGATTTTAGATCTTGTTTATTGCAGCAAACATGATTCTAGACCTTGTTTATTATAGTAAACATGATTTTAGACCTTGTTTATTGCAGCAAACATGATTTTAGACCTTGTTTATTGCATCAAACATGATTTTAGACCTTGTTTATTGCAGCAAACATGATTCTAGACCTTGTTTATTGCCGCAAACATGATTTTAGACCTTGTTTAGTGCCGCAAACATGATTTTAGACCTTGTTTATTGCAGCAAACATGATTTTAGACCTTGTTTAGTGCAGCAAACATTATTTTAAACCTTGTTTATTGCAGCAAACATGATTTTAGATCTTGTTTAGTGCCGCAAACATGATTTTAGACCTTGTTTAGTGCCGCAAACATGATTTTAGACCTTGTTTATTGCATCAAACATGATTTTAGACCTTGTTTATTGCAGCAAACATGATTTTAGACCTTGTTTATTGCAGCAAACATGATTCTAGACCTTGTTTATTGCATCAAACATGATTTTAGACCTTGTTTATTGCAGCAAACATGATTTTAGACCTTGTTTATGGCAGCAAACATGATTTTAGATCTTGTTTATTGCAGCAAACATGATTTTAGACCTTGTTTAGGGCAGCAAACATGATTCTAGACCTTGTTTATTGCAGCAAACATGATTTTAGATCTTGTTTAGGGCAGCAAACATGATTCTAGACCTTGTTTATTGCAGCAAACATGATTTTAGACCTTGTTTATTGCAGCAAACATGATTTTAGACCTTGTTTATTGCAGCAAACATGATTTTAGACCTTGTTTATTGCAGCAAACATTATTCTAGACCTTGTTTATTGCAGCAAACATGATTTTAGATCTTGTTTATTGCAGCAAACATGATTCTAGACCTTGTTTATTATAGTAAACATGATTTTAGACCTTGTTTATTGCAGCAAACATGATTTTAGACCTTGTTTAGTGCAGCAAACATTATTTTAAACCTTGTTTATTGCAGCAAACATGATTTTAGATCTTGTTTAGTGCCGCAAACATGATTTTAGACCTTGTTTAGTGCCGCAAACATGATTTTAGACCTTGTTTATTGCATCAAACATGATTTTAGACCTTGTTTATTGCAGCAAACATGATTTTAGACCTTGTTTATGGCAGCAAACATGATTTTAGATCTTGTTTATTGCATCAAACATGATTTTAGACCTTGTTTATTGCAGCAAACATGATTCTAGACCTTGTTTATTGCCGCAAACATGATTTTAGACCTTGTTTAGTGCCGCAAACATGATTTTAGACCTTGTTTATTGCAGCAAACATGATTTTAGACCTTGTTTAGTGCAGCAAACATTATTTTAAACCTTGTTTATTGCAGCAAACATGATTTTAGATCTTGTTTAGTGCCGCAAACATGATTTTAGACCTTGTTTAGTGCCGCAAACATGATTTTAGACCTTGTTTATTGCATCAAACATGATTTTAGACCTTGTTTATTGCAGCAAACATGATTTTAGACCTTGTTTATTGCAGCAAACATGATTCTAGACCTTGTTTATTGCATCAAACATGATTTTAGACCTTGTTTATTGCAGCAAACATGATTTTAGACCTTGTTTATGGCAGCAAACATGATTTTAGATCTTGTTTATTGCAGCAAACATGATTTTAGACCTTGTTTAGGGCAGCAAACATGATTCTAGACCTTGTTTATTGCAGCAAACATGATTTTAGATCTTGTTTAGGGCAGCAAACATGATTCTAGACCTTGTTTATTGCAGCAAACATGATTTTAGACCTTGTTTATTGCAGCAAACATGATTTTAGACCTTGTTTATTGCAGCAAACATGATTTTAGACCTTGTTTATTGCAGCAAACATTATTCTAGACCTTGTTTATTGCAGCAAACATGATTTTAGATCTTGTTTATTGCAGCAAACATGATTCTAGACCTTGTTTATTATAGTAAACATGATTTTAGACCTTGTTTATTGCAGCAAACATGATTTTAGACCTTGTTTATTGCAGCAAACATGATTTTAGACCTTGTTTATGGCAGCAAACATGATTTTAGATCTTGTTTATTGCAGCAAACATGATTTTAGACCTTGTTTAGGGCAGCAAACATGATTCTAGATCTTGTTTATTGCAGCAAACATGATTTTAGACCTTGTTTAGTGCAGCAAACATGATTCTAGACCTTGTTTAGTGCAGCAAACATGATTTTAGACCTTGTTTATTGCAGCAAACATGATTTTAGACCTTGTTTATGGCAGCAAACATGATTTTAGATCTTGTTTATTGCAGCAAACATGATTTTAGATCTTGTTTATTGCAGCAAACATGATTTTAGACCTTGTTTAGGGCAGCAAACATGATTCTAGACCTTGTTTATTGCAGCAAACATGATTTTAGATCTTGTTTATTGCAGCAAACATGATTCTAGACCTTGTTTATTGCAGCAAGCATGATTTTAGACCTTGTTTATTGCGGCAAACATGATTTTAGACCTTGTTTATTGCAGCAAGCATGATTTTAGACCTTGTTTATTGCGGCAAACATGATTTTAGACCTTGTTTATTGCGGCAAACATGATTTTAGACCTTGTTTATGGCAGCAAACATGATTTTAGATCTTGTTTATTGCAGCAAACATGATTTTAGACCTTGTTTATTGCAGCAAACATGATTTTAGACCTTGTTTATTGCAGCAAACATGATTCTAGACCTTGTTTATTGCAGCAAACATGATTTTAGATCTTGTTTATTGAAGCAAACATGATTTTAGACCTTGTTTAGGGCAGCAAACATGATTCTAGACCTTGTTTATTGCAGCAAACATGATTTTAGATCTTGTTTATTGCAGCAAACATGATTCTAGACCTTGTTTATTGCAGCAAACATGATTTTAGACCTTGTTTAGTGCAGCAAACATGATTCTAGACCTTGTTTATTGCAGCAAACATGATTTTAGACCTTGTTTATTGCAGCAAACATGATTTTAGACCTTGTTTATGGCAGCAAACATGATTTTAGATCTTGTTTATTGCATCAAACATGATTTTAGACCTTGTTTATTGCAGCAAACATGATTCTAGACCTTGTTTATTGCCGCAAACATGATTTTAGACCTTGTTTAGTGCCGCAAACATGATTTTAGACCTTGTTTATTGCAGCAAACATGATTTTAGACCTTGTTTAGTGCAGCAAACATTATTTTAAACCTTGTTTATTGCAGCAAACATGATTTTAGATCTTGTTTAGTGCCGCAAACATGATTTTAGACCTTGTTTAGTGCCGCAAACATGATTTTAGACCTTGTTTATTGCATCAAACATGATTTTAGACCTTGTTTATTGCAGCAAACATGATTTTAGACCTTGTTTATGGCAGCAAACATGATTTTAGATCTTGTTTATTGCATCAAACATGATTTTAGACCTTGTTTATTGCAGCAAACATGATTCTAGACCTTGTTTATTGCCGCAAACATGATTTTAGACCTTGTTTAGTGCCGCAAACATGATTTTAGACCTTGTTTATTGCAGCAAACATGATTTTAGACCTTGCTTATTGCAGCAAACATGATTCTAGACCTTGTTTATTGCAGCAAACATGATTTTAGATCTTGTTTATTGAAGCAAACATGATTTTAGACCTTGTTTAGGGCAGCAAACATGATTCTAGACCTTGTTTATTGCAGCAAACATGATTTTAGATCTTGTTTATTGCAGCAAACATGATTTTAGACCTTGTTTATTGCAGCAAACATGATTTTAGACCTTGTTTATTGCAGCAAACATGATTCTAGACCTTGTTTATTGCAGCAAACATGATTTTAGATCTTGTTTATTGAAGCAAACATGATTTTAGACCTTGTTTAGGGCAGCAAACATGATTCTAGACCTTGTTTATTGCAGCAAACATGATTTTAGATCTTGTTTATTGCAGCAAACATGATTCTAGACCTTGTTTATTGCAGCAAACATGATTTTAGACCTTGTTTAGTGCAGCAAACATGATTCTAGACCTTGTTTATTGCAGCAAACATGATTTTAGACCTTGTTTATTGCAGCAAACATGATTTTAGACCTTGTTTATGGCAGCAAACATGATTTTAGATCTTGTTTATTGCATCAAACATGATTTTAGACCTTGTTTATTGCAGCAAACATGATTCTAGACCTTGTTTATTGCCGCAAACATGATTTTAGACCTTGTTTAGTGCCGCAAACATGATTTTAGACCTTGTTTATTGCAGCAAACATGATTTTAGACCTTGTTTAGTGCAGCAAACATTATTTTAAACCTTGTTTATTGCAGCAAACATGATTTTAGATCTTGTTTAGTGCCGCAAACATGATTTTAGACCTTGTTTAGTGCCGCAAACATGATTTTAGACCTTGTTTATTGCATCAAACATGATTTTAGACCTTGTTTATTGCAGCAAACATGATTTTAGACCTTGTTTATGGCAGCAAACATGATTTTAGATCTTGTTTATTGCATCAAACATGATTTTAGACCTTGTTTATTGCAGCAAACATGATTCTAGACCTTGTTTATTGCCGCAAACATGATTTTAGACCTTGTTTAGTGCCGCAAACATGATTTTAGACCTTGTTTATTGCAGCAAACATGATTTTAGACCTTGTTTAGTGCAGCAAACATTATTTTAAACCTTGTTTATTGCAGCAAACATGATTTTAGATCTTGTTTAGTGCCGCAAACATGATTTTAGACCTTGTTTAGTGCCGCAAACATGATTTTAGACCTTGTTTATTGCATCAAACATGATTTTAGACCTTGTTTATTGCAGCAAACATGATTTTAGACCTTGTTTATTGCAGCAAACATGATTCTAGACCTTGTTTATTGCATCAAACATGATTTTAGACCTTGTTTATTGCAGCAAACATGATTTTAGACCTTGTTTATGGCAGCAAACATGATTTTAGATCTTGTTTATTGCAGCAAACATGATTTTAGACCTTGTTTAGGGCAGCAAACATGATTCTAGACCTTGTTTATTGCAGCAAACATGATTTTAGATCTTGTTTAGGGCAGCAAACATGATTCTAGACCTTGTTTATTGCAGCAAACATGATTTTAGACCTTGTTTATTGCAGCAAACATGATTTTAGACCTTGTTTATTGCAGCAAACATGATTTTAGACCTTGTTTATTGCAGCAAACATTATTCTAGACCTTGTTTATTGCAGCAAACATGATTTTAGATCTTGTTTATTGCAGCAAACATGATTCTAGACCTTGTTTATTATAGTAAACATGATTTTAGACCTTGTTTATTGCAGCAAACATGATTTTAGACCTTGTTTATTGCAGCAAACATGATTTTAGACCTTGTTTATGGCAGCAAACATGATTTTAGATCTTGTTTATTGCAGCAAACATGATTTTAGACCTTGTTTAGGGCAGCAAACATGATTCTAGATCTTGTTTATTGCAGCAAACATGATTTTAGACCTTGTTTAGTGCAGCAAACATGATTCTAGACCTTGTTTAGTGCAGCAAACATGATTTTAGACCTTGTTTATTGCAGCAAACATGATTTTAGACCTTGTTTATGGCAGCAAACATGATTTTAGATCTTGTTTATTGCAGCAAACATGATTTTAGATCTTGTTTATTGCAGCAAACATGATTTTAGACCTTGTTTAGGGCAGCAAACATGATTCTAGACCTTGTTTATTGCAGCAAACATGATTCTAGACCTTGTTTATTGCAGCAAGCATGATTTTAGACCTTGTTTATTGCGGCAAACATGATTTTAGACCTTGTTTATTGCAGCAAGCATGATTTTAGACCTTGTTTATTGCGGCAAACATGATTTTAGACCTTGTTTATTGCGGCAAACATGATTTTAGACCTTGTTTATGGCAGCAAACATGATTTTAGATCTTGTTTATTGCAGCAAACATGATTTTAGACCTTGTTTAGGGCAGCAAACATGATTCTAGATCTTGTTTATTGCAGCAAGCATGATTTTAGACCTTGTTTATTGCGGCAAACATGATTTTAGACCTTGTTTATTGCAGCAAACATGATTTTAGACCTTGTTTAAGGCAGCAAACATGATTTTAGACCTTGTTTAGGGCAGCAAACATGATTTTAGACCTTGTTTATTGCAGCAAACATGATTTTAGACCTTGTTTATTGCAGCAAACATGATTTTAGACCTTGTTTATTGCAGCAAACATGATTTTAGACCTTGTTTATTGCAGCAAACATGATTCTAGACCTTGTTTATTGCAGCAAACATGATTTTAGACCTTGTTTATTGCAGCAAACATGATTTTAGACCTTGTTTATTGCAGCAAACATGATTTTAGACCTTGTTTATGGCAGCAAACATGATTTTAGATCTTGTTTATTGCAGCAAACATGATTTTAGATCTTGTTTATTGCAGCAAACATGATTTTAGACCTTGTTTATTGCAGCAAACATGATTTTAGACCTTGTTTATTGCAGCAAACATGATTTTAGACCTTGTTTATTGCAGCAAACATGATTCTAGACCTTGTTTATTGCAGCAAACATGATTTTAGATCTTGTTTATTGAAGCAAACATGATTTTAGACCTTGTTTATTGAAGCAAACATGATTTTAGACCTTGTTTAGTGCAGCAAACATGATTCTAGACCTTGTTTATTGCAGCAAACATGATTTTAGACCTTGTTTATGGCAGCAAACATGATTTTAGATCTTGTTTATTGCAGCAAACATGATTTTAGATCTTGTTTATTGCAGCAAACATGATTTTAGACCTTGTTTATTGCAGCAAACATGATTTTAGACCTTGTTTATGGCAGCAAACATGATTTTAGATCTTGTTTATGGCAGCAAACATGATTTTAGATCTTGTTTATTGCAGCAAACATGATTTTAGACCTTGTTTAGGGCAGCAAACATGATTCTAGACCTTGTTTATTGCAGCAAACATGATTTTAGATCTTGTTTATTGCAGCAAACATGATTCTAGACCTTGTTTATTGCAGCAAACATGATTTTAGACCTTGTTTATTGCAGCAAACATGATTTTAGACCTTGTTTAGGGCAGCAAACATGATTCTAGACCTTGTTTATTGCAGCAAACATGATTTTAGATCTTGTTTATTGCAGCAAACATGATTCTAGACCTTGTTTATTGCAGCAAACATGATTTTAGACCTTGTTTATTGCAGCAAACATGATTTTAGACCTTGTTTATTGCAGCAAACATGATTTTAGACCTTGTTTATTGCAGCAAACATGATTCTAGACCTTGTTTATTGCAGCAAACATGATTTTAGATCTTGTTTATTGCAGCAAACATGATTTTAGACCTTGTTTAGGGCAGCAAACATGATTCTAGACCTTGTTTATTGCAGCAAACATGATTTTAGATCTTGTTTATTGCAGCAAACATGATTCTAGACCTTGTTTATTGAAGCAAACATGATTTTAGACCTTGTTTATTGCAGCAAACATGATTTTAGACCCTGTTTATTGCAGCAAACATGATTCTAGACCTTGTTTATTGCAGCAAACATGATTTTAGACCTTGTTTATTGCAGCAAACATGATTTTAGACCTTGTTTATTGCAGCAAACATGATTTTAGACCTTGTTTAGTGCAGCAAACATGATTCTAGACCTTGTTTATTGCAGCAAACATGATTTTAGACCTTGTTTATTGCAGCAAACATGATTCTAGACCTTGTTTATTGCAGCAAACATGATTTTAGACCTTGTTTAGTGCAGCAAACATGATTCTAGACCTTGTTTATTGCAGCAAACATGATTTTAGACCTTGTTTATTGCAGCAAACATGATTTTAGACCTTGTTTATGGCAGCAAACATGATTTTAGATCTTGTTTATTGCATCAAACATGATTTTAGACCTTGTTTATTGCAGCAAACATGATTCTAGACCTTGTTTATTGCCGCAAACATGATTTTAGACCTTGTTTAGTGCCGCAAACATGATTTTAGACCTTGTTTATTGCAGCAAACATGATTTTAGACCTTGTTTAGTGCAGCAAACATTATTTTAAACCTTGTTTATTGCAGCAAACATGATTTTAGATCTTGTTTAGTGCCGCAAACATGATTTTAGACCTTGTTTAGTGCCGCAAACATGATTTTAGACCTTGTTTATTGCATCAAACATGATTTTAGACCTTGTTTATTGCAGCAAACATGATTTTAGACCTTGTTTATGGCAGCAAACATGATTTTAGATCTTGTTTATTGCATCAAACATGATTTTAGACCTTGTTTATTGCAGCAAACATGATTCTAGACCTTGTTTATTGCCGCAAACATGATTTTAGACCTTGTTTAGTGCCGCAAACATGATTTTAGACCTTGTTTATTGCAGCAAACATGATTTTAGACCTTGTTTAGTGCAGCAAACATTATTTTAAACCTTGTTTATTGCAGCAAACATGATTTTAGATCTTGTTTAGTGCCGCAAACATGATTTTAGACCTTGTTTAGTGCCGCAAACATGATTTTAGACCTTGTTTATTGCATCAAACATGATTTTAGACCTTGTTTATTGCAGCAAACATGATTTTAGACCTTGTTTATTGCAGCAAACATGATTCTAGACCTTGTTTATTGCATCAAACATGATTTTAGACCTTGTTTATTGCAGCAAACATGATTTTAGACCTTGTTTATGGCAGCAAACATGATTTTAGATCTTGTTTATTGCAGCAAACATGATTTTAGACCTTGTTTAGGGCAGCAAACATGATTCTAGACCTTGTTTATTGCAGCAAACATGATTTTAGATCTTGTTTAGGGCAGCAAACATGATTCTAGACCTTGTTTATTGCAGCAAACATGATTTTAGACCTTGTTTATTGCAGCAAACATGATTTTAGACCTTGTTTATTGCAGCAAACATGATTTTAGACCTTGTTTATTGCAGCAAACATTATTCTAGACCTTGTTTATTGCAGCAAACATGATTTTAGATCTTGTTTATTGCAGCAAACATGATTCTAGACCTTGTTTATTATAGTAAACATGATTTTAGACCTTGTTTATTGCAGCAAACATGATTTTAGACCTTGTTTATTGCAGCAAACATGATTTTAGACCTTGTTTATGGCAGCAAACATGATTTTAGATCTTGTTTATTGCAGCAAACATGATTTTAGACCTTGTTTAGGGCAGCAAACATGATTCTAGATCTTGTTTATTGCAGCAAACATGATTTTAGACCTTGTTTAGTGCAGCAAACATGATTCTAGACCTTGTTTAGTGCAGCAAACATGATTTTAGACCTTGTTTATTGCAGCAAACATGATTTTAGACCTTGTTTATGGCAGCAAACATGATTTTAGATCTTGTTTATTGCAGCAAACATGATTTTAGATCTTGTTTATTGCAGCAAACATGATTTTAGACCTTGTTTAGGGCAGCAAACATGATTCTAGACCTTGTTTATTGCAGCAAACATGATTTTAGATCTTGTTTATTGCAGCAAACATGATTCTAGACCTTGTTTATTGCAGCAAGCATGATTTTAGACCTTGTTTATTGCGGCAAACATGATTTTAGACCTTGTTTATTGCGGCAAACATGATTTTAGACCTTGTTTATGGCAGCAAACATGATTTTAGATCTTGTTTATTGCAGCAAACATGATTTTAGACCTTGTTTAGGGCAGCAAACATGATTCTAGATCTTGTTTATTGCAGCAAGCATGATTTTAGACCTTGTTTATTGCGGCAAACATGATTTTAGACCTTGTTTATTGCAGCAAACATGATTTTAGACCTTGTTTAAGGCAGCAAACATGATTTTAGACCTTGTTTAGGGCAGCAAACATGATTTTAGACCTTGTTTATTGCAGCAAACATGATTTTAGACCTTGTTTATTGCAGCAAACATGATTTTAGACCTTGTTTATTGCAGCAAACATGATTTTAGACCTTGTTTATTGCAGCAAACATGATTCTAGACCTTGTTTATTGCAGCAAACATGATTTTAGACCTTGTTTATTGCAGCAAACATGATTTTAGACCTTGTTTATTGCAGCAAACATGATTTTAGACCTTGTTTATGGCAGCAAACATGATTTTAGATCTTGTTTATTGCAGCAAACATGATTTTAGATCTTGTTTATTGCAGCAAACATGATTTTAGACCTTGTTTATTGCAGCAAACATGATTTTAGACCTTGTTTATTGCAGCAAACATGATTTTAGACCTTGTTTATTGCAGCAAACATGATTCTAGACCTTGTTTATTGCAGCAAACATGATTTTAGATCTTGTTTATTGAAGCAAACATGATTTTAGACCTTGTTTATTGAAGCAAACATGATTTTAGACCTTGTTTAGTGCAGCAAACATGATTCTAGACCTTGTTTATTGCAGCAAACATGATTTTAGACCTTGTTTATGGCAGCAAACATGATTTTAGATCTTGTTTATTGCAGCAAACATGATTTTAGATCTTGTTTATTGCAGCAAACATGATTTTAGACCTTGTTTATTGCAGCAAACATGATTTTAGACCTTGTTTATGGCAGCAAACATGATTTTAGATCTTGTTTATGGCAGCAAACATGATTTTAGATCTTGTTTATTGCAGCAAACATGATTTTAGACCTTGTTTAGGGCAGCAAACATGATTCTAGACCTTGTTTATTGCAGCAAACATGATTTTAGATCTTGTTTATTGCAGCAAACATGATTCTAGACCTTGTTTATTGCAGCAAACATGATTTTAGACCTTGTTTATTGCAGCAAACATGATTTTAGACCTTGTTTAGGGCAGCAAACATGATTCTAGACCTTGTTTATTGCAGCAAACATGATTTTAGATCTTGTTTATTGCAGCAAACATGATTCTAGACCTTGTTTATTGCAGCAAACATGATTTTAGACCTTGTTTATTGCAGCAAACATGATTTTAGACCTTGTTTATTGCAGCAAACATGATTTTAGACCTTGTTTATTGCAGCAAACATGATTCTAGACCTTGTTTATTGCAGCAAACATGATTTTAGATCTTGTTTATTGCAGCAAACATGATTTTAGACCTTGTTTAGGGCAGCAAACATGATTCTAGACCTTGTTTATTGCAGCAAACATGATTTTAGATCTTGTTTATTGCAGCAAACATGATTCTAGACCTTGTTTATTGAAGCAAACATGATTTTAGACCTTGTTTATTGCAGCAAACATGATTTTAGACCCTGTTTATTGCAGCAAACATGATTCTAGACCTTGTTTATTGCAGCAAACATGATTTTAGACCTTGTTTATTGCAGCAAACATGATTTTAGACCTTGTTTATTGCAGCAAACATGATTTTAGACCTTGTTTAGTGCAGCAAACATGATTCTAGACCTTGTTTATTGCAGCAAACATGATTTTAGACCTTGTTTATTGCAGCAAACATGATTCTAGACCTTGTTTATTGCAGCAAACATGATTTTAGACCTTGTTTAGTGCAGCAAACATGATTCTAGACCTTGTTTATTGCAGCAAACATGATTTTAGACCTTGTTTATTGCAGCAAACATGATTTTAGACCTTGTTTATGGCAGCAAACATGATTTTAGATCTTGTTTATTGCATCAAACATGATTTTAGACCTTGTTTATTGCAGCAAACATGATTCTAGACCTTGTTTATTGCCGCAAACATGATTTTAGACCTTGTTTAGTGCCGCAAACATGATTTTAGACCTTGTTTATTGCAGCAAACATGATTTTAGACCTTGTTTAGTGCAGCAAACATTATTTTAAACCTTGTTTATTGCAGCAAACATGATTTTAGATCTTGTTTAGTGCCGCAAACATGATTTTAGACCTTGTTTAGTGCCGCAAACATGATTTTAGACCTTGTTTATTGCATCAAACATGATTTTAGACCTTGTTTATTGCAGCAAACATGATTTTAGACCTTGTTTATGGCAGCAAACATGATTTTAGATCTTGTTTATTGCATCAAACATGATTTTAGACCTTGTTTATTGCAGCAAACATGATTCTAGACCTTGTTTATTGCCGCAAACATGATTTTAGACCTTGTTTAGTGCCGCAAACATGATTTTAGACCTTGTTTATTGCAGCAAACATGATTTTAGACCTTGTTTAGTGCAGCAAACATTATTTTAAACCTTGTTTATTGCAGCAAACATGATTTTAGATCTTGTTTAGTGCCGCAAACATGATTTTAGACCTTGTTTAGTGCCGCAAACATGATTTTAGACCTTGTTTATTGCATCAAACATGATTTTAGACCTTGTTTATTGCAGCAAACATGATTTTAGACCTTGTTTATTGCAGCAAACATGATTCTAGACCTTGTTTATTGCATCAAACATGATTTTAGACCTTGTTTATTGCAGCAAACATGATTTTAGACCTTGTTTATGGCAGCAAACATGATTTTAGATCTTGTTTATTGCAGCAAACATGATTTTAGACCTTGTTTAGGGCAGCAAACATGATTCTAGACCTTGTTTATTGCAGCAAACATGATTTTAGATCTTGTTTAGGGCAGCAAACATGATTCTAGACCTTGTTTATTGCAGCAAACATGATTTTAGACCTTGTTTATTGCAGCAAACATGATTTTAGACCTTGTTTATTGCAGCAAACATGATTTTAGACCTTGTTTATTGCAGCAAACATTATTCTAGACCTTGTTTATTGCAGCAAACATGATTTTAGATCTTGTTTATTGCAGCAAACATGATTCTAGACCTTGTTTATTATAGTAAACATGATTTTAGACCTTGTTTATTGCAGCAAACATGATTTTAGACCTTGTTTATTGCAGCAAACATGATTTTAGACCTTGTTTATGGCAGCAAACATGATTTTAGATCTTGTTTATTGCAGCAAACATGATTTTAGACCTTGTTTAGGGCAGCAAACATGATTCTAGATCTTGTTTATTGCAGCAAACATGATTTTAGACCTTGTTTAGTGCAGCAAACATGATTCTAGACCTTGTTTAGTGCAGCAAACATGATTTTAGACCTTGTTTATTGCAGCAAACATGATTTTAGACCTTGTTTATGGCAGCAAACATGATTTTAGATCTTGTTTATTGCAGCAAACATGATTTTAGATCTTGTTTATTGCAGCAAACATGATTTTAGACCTTGTTTAGGGCAGCAAACATGATTCTAGACCTTGTTTATTGCAGCAAACATGATTTTAGATCTTGTTTATTGCAGCAAACATGATTCTAGACCTTGTTTATTGCAGCAAGCATGATTTTAGACCTTGTTTATTGCGGCAAACATGATTTTAGACCTTGTTTATTGCAGCAAGCATGATTTTAGACCTTGTTTATTGCGGCAAACATGATTTTAGACCTTGTTTATTGCGGCAAACATGATTTTAGACCTTGTTTATGGCAGCAAACATGATTTTAGATCTTGTTTATTGCAGCAAACATGATTTTAGACCTTGTTTAGGGCAGCAAACATGATTCTAGATCTTGTTTATTGCAGCAAGCATGATTTTAGACCTTGTTTATTGCGGCAAACATGATTTTAGACCTTGTTTATTGCAGCAAACATGATTTTAGACCTTGTTTAAGGCAGCAAACATGATTTTAGACCTTGTTTAGGGCAGCAAACATGATTTTAGACCTTGTTTATTGCAGCAAACATGATTTTAGACCTTGTTTATTGCAGCAAACATGATTTTAGACCTTGTTTATTGCAGCAAACATGATTTTAGACCTTGTTTATTGCAGCAAACATGATTCTAGACCTTGTTTATTGCAGCAAACATGATTTTAGACCTTGTTTATTGCAGCAAACATGATTTTAGACCTTGTTTATTGCAGCAAACATGATTTTAGACCTTGTTTATGGCAGCAAACATGATTTTAGATCTTGTTTATTGCAGCAAACATGATTTTAGATCTTGTTTATTGCAGCAAACATGATTTTAGACCTTGTTTATTGCAGCAAACATGATTTTAGACCTTGTTTATTGCAGCAAACATGATTTTAGACCTTGTTTATTGCAGCAAACATGATTCTAGACCTTGTTTATTGCAGCAAACATGATTTTAGATCTTGTTTATTGAAGCAAACATGATTTTAGACCTTGTTTATTGAAGCAAACATGATTTTAGACCTTGTTTAGTGCAGCAAACATGATTCTAGACCTTGTTTATTGCAGCAAACATGATTTTAGACCTTGTTTATGGCAGCAAACATGATTTTAGATCTTGTTTATTGCAGCAAACATGATTTTAGATCTTGTTTATTGCAGCAAACATGATTTTAGACCTTGTTTATTGCAGCAAACATGATTTTAGACCTTGTTTATGGCAGCAAACATGATTTTAGATCTTGTTTATGGCAGCAAACATGATTTTAGATCTTGTTTATTGCAGCAAACATGATTTTAGACCTTGTTTAGGGCAGCAAACATGATTCTAGACCTTGTTTATTGCAGCAAACATGATTTTAGATCTTGTTTATTGCAGCAAACATGATTCTAGACCTTGTTTATTGCAGCAAACATGATTTTAGACCTTGTTTATTGCAGCAAACATGATTTTAGACCTTGTTTAGGGCAGCAAACATGATTCTAGACCTTGTTTATTGCAGCAAACATGATTTTAGATCTTGTTTATTGCAGCAAACATGATTCTAGACCTTGTTTATTGCAGCAAACATGATTTTAGACCTTGTTTATTGCAGCAAACATGATTTTAGACCTTGTTTATTGCAGCAAACATGATTTTAGACCTTGTTTATTGCAGCAAACATGATTCTAGACCTTGTTTATTGCAGCAAACATGATTTTAGATCTTGTTTATTGCAGCAAACATGATTTTAGACCTTGTTTAGGGCAGCAAACATGATTCTAGACCTTGTTTATTGCAGCAAACATGATTTTAGATCTTGTTTATTGCAGCAAACATGATTCTAGACCTTGTTTATTGAAGCAAACATGATTTTAGACCTTGTTTATTGCAGCAAACATGATTTTAGACCCTGTTTATTGCAGCAAACATGATTCTAGACCTTGTTTATTGCAGCAAACATGATTTTAGACCTTGTTTATTGCAGCAAACATGATTTTAGACCTTGTTTATTGCAGCAAACATGATTTTAGACCTTGTTTATTGCAGCAAACATGATTTTAGACCTTGTTTATTGCAGCAAACATGATTTTAGATCTTGTTTATTGCAGCAAACATGATTTTAGATCTTGTTTATTGCAGCAAACATGATTTTAGACCTTGTTTATTGCAGCAAACATGATTTTAGATCTTGTTTATTGCAGCAAACATGATTTTAGACCTTGTTTAGGGCAGCAAACATGATTCTAGACCTTGTTTATTGCAGCAAACATGATTTTAGATCTTGTTTATTGCAGCAAACATGATTCTAGACCTTGTTTATTGCAGCAAGCATGATTTTAGACCTTGTTTATTGCGGCAAACATGATTTTAGACCTTGTTTATTGCAGCAAGCATGATTTTAGACCTTGTTTATTGCGGCAAACATGATTTTAGACCTTGTTTATTGCGGCAAACATGATTTTAGACCTTGTTTATGGCAGCAAACATGATTTTAGATCTTGTTTATTGCAGCAAACATGATTTTAGACCTTGTTTAGGGCAGCAAACATGATTCTAGATCTTGTTTATTGCAGCAAGCATGATTTTAGACCTTGTTTATTGCGGCAAACATGATTTTAGACCTTGTTTATTGCAGCAAACATGATTTTAGACCTTGTTTATGGCAGCAAACATGATTTTAGACCTTGTTTAGGGCAGCAAACATGATTTTAGACCTTGTTTATTGCAGCAAACATGATTTTAGACCTTGTTTATTGCAGCAAACATGATTTTAGACCTTGTTTATTGCAGCAAACATGATTTTAGACCTTGTTTATTGCAGCAAACATGATTCTAGACCTTGTTTATTGCAGCAAACATGATTTTAGACCTTGTTTATTGCAGCAAACATGATTTTAGACCTTGTTTATTGCAGCAAACATGATTTTAGACCTTGTTTATGGCAGCAAACATGATTTTAGATCTTGTTTATTGCAGCAAACATGATTTTAGATCTTGTTTATTGCAGCAAACATGATTTTAGACCTTGTTTATTGCAGCAAACATGATTTTAGACCTTGTTTATTGCAGCAAACATGATTTTAGACCTTGTTTATTGCAGCAAACATGATTCTAGACCTTGTTTATTGCAGCAAACATGATTTTAGATCTTGTTTATTGAAGCAAACATGATTTTAGACCTTGTTTATTGAAGCAAACATGATTTTAGACCTTGTTTAGTGCAGCAAACATGATTCTAGACCTTGTTTATTGCAGCAAACATGATTTTAGACCTTGTTTATGGCAGCAAACATGATTTTAGATCTTGTTTATTGCAGCAAACATGATTTTAGATCTTGTTTATTGCAGCAAACATGATTTTAGACCTTGTTTATTGCAGCAAACATGATTTTAGACCTTGTTTATGGCAGCAAACATGATTTTAGATCTTGTTTATGGCAGCAAACATGATTTTAGATCTTGTTTATTGCAGCAAACATGATTTTAGACCTTGTTTAGGGCAGCAAACATGATTCTAGACCTTGTTTATTGCAGCAAACATGATTTTAGATCTTGTTTATTGCAGCAAACATGATTCTAGACCTTGTTTATTGCAGCAAACATGATTTTAGACCTTGTTTATTGCAGCAAACATGATTTTAGACCTTGTTTAGGGCAGCAAACATGATTCTAGACCTTGTTTATTGCAGCAAACATGATTTTAGATCTTGTTTATTGCAGCAAACATGATTCTAGACCTTGTTTATTGCAGCAAACATGATTTTAGACCTTGTTTATTGCAGCAAACATGATTTTAGACCTTGTTTATTGCAGCAAACATGATTTTAGACCTTGTTTATTGCAGCAAACATGATTCTAGACCTTGTTTATTGCAGCAAACATGATTTTAGATCTTGTTTATTGCAGCAAACATGATTTTAGACCTTGTTTAGGGCAGCAAACATGATTCTAGACCTTGTTTATTGCAGCAAACATGATTTTAGATCTTGTTTATTGCAGCAAACATGATTCTAGACCTTGTTTATTGAAGCAAACATGATTTTAGACCTTGTTTATTGCAGCAAACATGATTTTAGACCCTGTTTATTGCAGCAAACATGATTCTAGACCTTGTTTATTGCAGCAAACATGATTTTAGACCTTGTTTATTGCAGCAAACATGATTTTAGACCTTGTTTATTGCAGCAAACATGATTTTAGACCTTGTTTATTGCAGCAAACATGATTTTAGACCTTGTTTATTGCAGCAAACATGATTTTAGATCTTGTTTATTGCAGCAAACATGATTTTAGACCTTGTTTAGTGCAGCAAACATGATTCTAGACCTTGTTTAGTGCAGCAAACATGATTTTAGACCTTGTTTATTGCAGCAAACATGATTTTAGACCTTGTTTAAGCAGGAAACATGATTTTAGATCTTGTTTATTGCAGCAAACATGATTTTAGATCTTGTTTATTGCAGCAAACATGATTTTAGACCTTGTTTATTGCAGCAAACATGATTTTAGACCTTGTTTATTGCAGCAAACATGATTCTAGACCTTGTTTATTGCAGCAAACATGATTTTAGACCTTGTTTATTGCAGCAAACATGATTTTAGACCTTGTTTATTGCAGCAAACATGATTTTAGACCTTGTTTATGGCAGCAAACATGATTTTAGATCTTGTTTATTGCAGCAAACATGATTTTAGATCTTGTTTATTGCAGCAAACATGATTTTAGACCTTGTTTATTGCAGCAAACATGATTTTAGACCTTGTTTATGGCAGCAAACATGATTTTAGATCTTGTTTATGGCAGCAAACATGATTTTAGATCTTGTTTATTGCAGCAAACATGATTTTAGACCTTGTTTAGGGCAGCAAACATGATTCTAGACCTTGTTTATTGCAGCAAACATGATTTTAGATCTTGTTTATTGCAGCAAACATGATTCTAGACCTTGTTTATTGCAGCAAACATGATTTTAGACCTTGTTTATTGCAGCAAACATGATTTTAGACCTTGTTTAGGGCAGCAAACATGATTCTAGACCTTGTTTATTGCAGCAAACATGATTTTAGATCTTGTTTATTGCAGCAAACATGATTCTAGACCTTGTTTATTGCAGCAAACATGATTTTAGACCTTGTTTATTGCAGCAAACATGATTTTAGACCTTGTTTATTGCAGCAAACATGATTTTAGACCTTGTTTATTGCAGCAAACATGATTCTAGACCTTGTTTATTGCAGCAAACATGATTTTAGATCTTGTTTATTGCAGCAAACATGATTTTAGACCTTGTTTAGGGCAGCAAACATGATTCTAGACCTTGTTTATTGCAGCAAACATGATTTTAGATCTTGTTTATTGCAGCAAACATGATTCTAGACCTTGTTTATTGAAGCAAACATGATTTTAGACCTTGTTTATTGCAGCAAACATGATTTTAGACCTTGTTTATTGCAGCAAACATGATTCTAGACCTTGTTTATTGCAGCAAACATGATTTTAGACCTTGTTTATTGCAGCAAACATGATTTTAGACCTTGTTTATTGCAGCAAACATGATTTTAGACCTTGTTTATTGCAGCAAACATGATTTTAGACCTTGTTTATTGCAGCAAACATGATTTTAGATCTTGTTTATTGCAGCAAACATGATTTTAGACCTTGTTTATTGCAGCAAACATGATTTTAGACCTTGTTTATTGCAGCAAACATGATTCTAGACCTTGTTTATTGCAGCAAACATGATTTTAGATCTTGTTTATTGCAGCAAACATGATTTTAGACCTTGTTTAGGGCAGCAAACATGATTCTAGACCTTGTTTATTGCAGCAAACATGATTTTAGATCTTGTTTATTGCAGCAAACATGATTCTAGACCTTGTTTATTGAAGCAAACATGATTTTAGACCTTGTTTATTGCAGCAAACATGATTTTAGACCCTGTTTATTGCAGCAAACATGATTCTAGACCTTGTTTATTGCAGCAAACATGATTTTAGACCTTGTTTATTGCAGCAAACATGATTTTAGACCTTGTTTATTGCAGCAAACATGATTTTAGACCTTGTTTATTGCAGCAAACATGATTTTAGACCTTGTTTATTGCAGCAAACATGATTTTAGATCTTGTTTATTGCAGCAAACATGATTTTAGACCTTGTTTAGTGCAGCAAACATGATTCTAGACCTTGTTTAGTGCAGCAAACATGATTTTAGACCTTGTTTATTGCAGCAAACATGATTTTAGACCTTGTTTATGGCAGCAAACATGATTTTAGATCTTGTTTATTGCAGCAAACATGATTTTAGATCTTGTTTATTGCAGCAAACATGATTTTAGACCTTGTTTATTGCAGCAAACATGATTTTAGACCTTGTTTATTGCAGCAAACATGATTCTAGACCTTGTTTATTGCAGCAAACATGATTCTAGACCTTGTTTATTGAAGCAAACATGATTTTAGACCTTGTTTATTGCAGCAAACATGATTTTAGACCCTGTTTATTGCAGCAAACATGATTCTAGACCTTGTTTATTGCAGCAAACATGATTTTAGACCTTGTTTATTGCAGCAAACATGATTTTAGACCTTGTTTATTGCAGCAAACATGATTTTAGACCTTGTTTATTGCAGCAAACATGATTTTAGACCTTGTTTATTGCAGCAAACATGATTTTAGATCTTGTTTATTGCAGCAAACATGATTTTAGACCTTGTTTAGTGCAGCAAACATGATTCTAGACCTTGTTTAGTGCAGCAAACATGATTTTAGACCTTGTTTATTGCAGCAAACATGATTTTAGACCTTGTTTATGGCAGCAAACATGATTTTAGATCTTGTTTATTGCAGCAAACATGATTTTAGATCTTGTTTATTGCAGCAAACATGATTTTAGACCTTGTTTATTGCAGCAAACATGATTTTAGACCTTGTTTATTGCAGCAAACATGATTCTAGACCTTGTTTATTGCAGCAAACATGATTTTAGACCTTGTTTATTGCAGCAAACATGATTTTAGACCTTGTTTATTGCAGCAAACATGATTTTAGACCTTGTTTATGGCAGCAAACATGATTTTAGATCTTGTTTATTGCAGCAAACATGATTTTAGATCTTGTTTATTGCAGCAAACATGATTTTAGACCTTGTTTATTGCAGCAAACATGATTTTAGACCTTGTTTATTGCAGCAAACATGATTTTAGACCTTGTTTATTGCAGCAAACATGATTTTAGACCTTGTTTATGGCAGTAAACATGATTTTAGACCTTGTTTATGGCAGCAAACATGATTTTAGATCTTGTTTATTGCAGCAAACATGATTTTAGATCTTGTTTATTGCAGCAAACATGATTTTAGACCTTGTTTATTGCAGCAAACATGATTTTAGACCTTGTTTATTGCAGCAAACATGATTTTAGACCTTGTTTATTGCAGCAAACATGATTCTAGACCTTGTTTATTGCAGCAAACATGATTTTAGATCTTGTTTATTGAAGCAAACATGATTTTAGACCTTGTTTATTGAAGCAAACATGATTTTAGACCTTGTTTAGTGCAGCAAACATGATTCTAGACCTTGTTTATTGCAGCAAACATGATTTTAGACCTTGTTTATGGCAGCAAACATGATTTTAGATCTTGTTTATTGCAGCAAACATGATTTTAGATCTTGTTTATTGCAGCAAACATGATTTTAGACCTTGTTTATTGCAGCAAACATGATTTTAGACCTTGTTTATGGCAGCAAACATGATTTTAGATCTTGTTTATGGCAGCAAACATGATTTTAGATCTTGTTTATTGCAGCAAACATGATTTTAGACCTTGTTTAGGGCAGCAAACATGATTCTAGACCTTGTTTATTGCAGCAAACATGATTTTAGATCTTGTTTATTGCAGCAAACATGATTCTAGACCTTGTTTATTGCAGCAAACATGATTTTAGACCTTGTTTATTGCAGAAAACATGATTTTAGACCTTGTTTAGGGCAGCAAACATGATTCTAGACCTTGTTTATTGCAGCAAACATGATTTTAGATCTTGTTTATTGCAGCAAACATGATTCTAGACCTTGTTTATTGCAGCAAACATGATTTTAGACCTTGTTTATTGCAGCAAACATGATTTTAGACCTTGTTTATTGCAGCAAACATGATTTTAGACCTTGTTTATTGCAGCAAACATGATTCTAGACCTTGTTTATTGCAGCAAACATGATTTTAGATCTTGTTTATTGCAGCAAACATGATTTTAGACCTTGTTTAGGGCAGCAAACATGATTCTAGACCTTGTTTATTGCAGCAAACATGATTTTAGATCTTGTTTATTGCAGCAAACATGATTCTAGACCTTGTTTATTAAAGCAAACATGATTTTAGACCTTGTTTATTGCAGCAAACATGATTTTAGACCCTGTTTATTGCAGCAAACATGATTCTAGACCTTGTTTATTGCAGCAAACATGATTTTAGACCTTGTTTATTGCAGCAAACATGATTTTAGACCTTGTTTATTGCAGCAAACATGATTTTAGACCTTGTTTATTGCAGCAAACATGATTTTAGACCTTGTTTATTGCAGCAAACATGATTTTAGATCTTGTTTATTGCAGCAAACATGATTTTAGACCTTGTTTAGTGCAGCAAACATGATTCTAGACCTTGTTTAGTGCAGCAAACATGATTTTAGACCTTGTTTATTGCAGCAAACATGATTTTAGACCTTGTTTATGGCAGCAAACATGATTTTAGATCTTGTTTATTGCAGCAAACATGATTTTAGATCTTGTTTATTGCAGCAAACATGATTTTAGACCTTGTTTATTGCAGCAAACATGATTTTAGACCTTGTTTATTGCAGCAAACATGATTCTAGACCTTGTTTATTGCAGCAAACATGATTTTAGACCTTGTTTATTGCAGCAAACATGATTTTAGACCTTGTTTATTGCAGCAAACATGATTTTAGACCTTGTTTATGGCAGCAAACATGATTTTAGATCTTGTTTATTGCAGCAAACATGATTTTAGATCTTGTTTATTGCAGCAAACATGATTTTAGACCTTGTTTATTGCAGCAAACATGATTTTAGACCTTGTTTATTGCAGCAAACATGATTTTAGACCTTGTTTATTGCAGCAAACATGATTCTAGACCTTGTTTATTGCAGCAAACATGATTTTAGATCTTGTTTATTGAAGCAAACATGATTTTAGACCTTGTTTATTGAAGCAAACATGATTTTAGACCTTGTTTAGTGCAGCAAACATGATTCTAGACCTTGTTTATTGCAGCAAACATGATTTTAGACCTTGTTTATGGCAGCAAACATGATTTTAGATCTTGTTTATTGCAGCAAACATGATTTTAGATCTTGTTTATTGCAGCAAACATGATTTTAGACCTTGTTTATTGCAGCAAACATGATTTTAGACCTTGTTTATGGCAGCAAACATGATTTTAGATCTTGTTTATGGCAGCAAACATGATTTTAGATCTTGTTTATTGCAGCAAACATGATTTTAGACCTTGTTTAGGGCAGCAAACATGATTCTAGACCTTGTTTATTGCAGCAAACATGATTTTAGACCTTGTTTATTGCAGCAAACATGATTTTAGACCTTGTTTATGGCAGCAAACATGATTTTAGATCTTGTTTATGGCAGCAAACATGATTTTAGATCTTGTTTATTGCAGCAAACATGATTTTAGACCTTGTTTAGGGCAGCAAACATGATTCTAGACCTTGTTTATTGCAGCAAACATGATTTTAGATCTTGTTTATTGCAGCAAACATGATTCTAGACCTTGTTTATTGCAGCAAACATGATTTTAGACCTTGTTTATTGCAGAAAACATGATTTTAGACCTTGTTTAGGGCAGCAAACATGATTCTAGACCTTGTTTATTGCAGCAAACATGATTTTAGATCTTGTTTATTGCAGCAAACATGATTCTAGACCTTGTTTATTGCAGCAAACATGATTTTAGACCTTGTTTATTGCAGCAAACATGATTTTAGACCTTGTTTATTGCAGCAAACATGATTTTAGACCTTGTTTATTGCAGCAAACATGATTCTAGACCTTGTTTATTGCAGCAAACATGATTTTAGATCTTGTTTATTGCAGCAAACATGATTTTAGACCTTGTTTAGGGCAGCAAACATGATTCTAGACCTTGTTTATTGCAGCAAACATGATTTTAGATCTTGTTTATTGCAGCAAACATGATTCTAGACCTTGTTTATTAAAGCAAACATGATTTTAGACCTTGTTTATTGCAGCAAACATGATTTTAGACCCTGTTTATTGCAGCAAACATGATTCTAGACCTTGTTTATTGCAGCAAACATGATTTTAGACCTTGTTTATTGCAGCAAACATGATTTTAGACCTTGTTTATTGCAGCAAACATGATTTTAGACCTTGTTTATTGCAGCAAACATGATTTTAGACCTTGTTTATTGCAGCAAACATGATTTTAGATCTTGTTTATTGCAGCAAACATGATTTTAGACCTTGTTTAGTGCAGCAAACATGATTCTAGACCTTGTTTAGTGCAGCAAACATGATTTTAGACCTTGTTTATTGCAGCAAACATGATTTTAGACCTTGTTTATGGCAGCAAACATGATTTTAGATCTTGTTTATTGCAGCAAACATGATTTTAGATCTTGTTTATTGCAGCAAACATGATTTTAGACCTTGTTTATTGCAGCAAACATGATTTTAGACCTTGTTTATTGCAGCAAACATGATTCTAGACCTTGTTTATTGCAGCAAACATGATTTTAGACCTTGTTTATTGCAGCAAACATGATTTTAGACCTTGTTTATTGCAGCAAACATGATTTTAGACCTTGTTTATGGCAGCAAACATGATTTTAGATCTTGTTTATTGCAGCAAACATGATTTTAGATCTTGTTTATTGCAGCAAACATGATTTTAGACCTTGTTTATTGCAGCAAACATGATTTTAGACCTTGTTTATTGCAGCAAACATGATTTTAGACCTTGTTTATTGCAGCAAACATGATTCTAGACCTTGTTTATTGCAGCAAACATGATTTTAGATCTTGTTTATTGAAGCAAACATGATTTTAGACCTTGTTTATTGAAGCAAACATGATTTTAGACCTTGTTTAGTGCAGCAAACATGATTCTAGACCTTGTTTATTGCAGCAAACATGATTTTAGACCTTGTTTATGGCAGCAAACATGATTTTAGATCTTGTTTATTGCAGCAAACATGATTTTAGATCTTGTTTATTGCAGCAAACATGATTTTAGACCTTGTTTATTGCAGCAAACATGATTTTAGACCTTGTTTATGGCAGCAAACATGATTTTAGATCTTGTTTATGGCAGCAAACATGATTTTAGATCTTGTTTATTGCAGCAAACATGATTTTAGACCTTGTTTAGGGCAGCAAACATGATTCTAGACCTTGTTTATTGCAGCAAACATGATTTTAGATCTTGTTTATTGCAGCAAACATGATTCTAGACCTTGTTTATTGCAGCAAACATGATTTTAGACCTTGTTTATTGCGGCAAACATGATTTTAGACCTTGTTTATTGCGGCAAGCATGATTTTAGACCTTGTTTATTGCGGCAAACATGATTTTAGACCTTGTTTATTGCGGCAAACATGATTTTAGACCTCGTTTATTGCGGCAAACATGATTTTAGACCTCGTTTATTGCAGCAAACATGATTTTAGACCTTGTTTATTGCAGCAAACATGATTTTAGACCTCGTTTATTGCGGCAAACATGATTTTAGACCTTGTTTATTGCGGCAAACATGATTTTAGACCTTGTTTAGTGCCGCAAACATGATTTTAGACCTTGTTTATTGCAGCAAACATGATTTTAGACCTTGTTTATGGCAGCAAACATGATTTTAGATCTTGTTTATTGCAGCAAACATGATTTTAGATCTTGTTTATTGCAGCAAACATGATTTTAGATCTTGTTTATTGCAGCAAACATGATTTTAGACCTTGTTTAGGGCAGCAAACATGATTCTAGACCTTGTTTATTGCAGCAAACATGATTTTAGATCTTGTTTATTGCAGCAAACATGATTCTAGACCTTGTTTATTGCGGCAAGCATGATTTTAGACCTTGTTTATTGCGGAAAACATGATTTTAGACCTTGTTTATTGCGGCAAACATGATTTTAGACCTCGTTTATTGCGGCAAACATGATTTTAGACCTCGTTTATTGCAGCAAACATGATTTTAGACCTTGTTTATTGCAGCAAACATGATTTTAGACCTTGTTTAGTGCCGCAAACATGATTTTAGACCTTGTTTATTGCAGCAAACATGATTTTAGACCTTGTTTAGGGCAGCAAACATGATTTTAGACCTTGTTTATTGCAGCAAACATGATTTTAGACCTTGTTTATTGCAGCAAACATGATTCTAGACCTTGTTTATTGCAGCAAACATGATTTTAGATCTTGTTTATTGCAGCAAACATGATTTTAGACCTTGTTTAGGGCAGCAAACATGATTCTAGACCTTGTTTATTGCAGCAAACATGATTTTAGATCTTGTTTATTGCAGCAAACATGATTCTAGACCTTGTTTATTGAAGCAAACATGATTTTAGACCTTGTTTATTGCAGCAAACATGATTTTAGACCCTGTTTATTGCAGCAAACATGATTCTAGACCTTGTTTATTGCAGCAAACATGATTTTAGACCTTGTTTATTGCAGAAAACATGATTTTAGACCTTGTTTATTGCAGCAAACATGATTTTAGACCTTGTTTATGGCAGCAAACATGATTTTAGACCTTGTTTATTGCAGGAAACATGATTTTAGATCTTGTTTATTGCAGCAAACATGATTTTAGACCTTGTTTAGTGCAGCAAACATGATTCTAGACCTTGTTTAGTGCAGCAAACATGATTTTAGATCTTGTTTATTGAAGCAAACATGATTTTAGACCTTGTTTATTGCAGCAAACATGATTTTAGACCTCGTTTATTGCGGCAAACATGATTTTAGACCTTGTTTATTGCGGCAAACATGATTTTAGACCTTGTTTAGTGCCGCAAACATGATTTTAGACCTTGTTTATTGCAGCAAACATGATTTTAGACCTTGTTTATGGCAGCAAACATGATTTTAGATCTTGTTTATTGCAGCAAACATGATTTTAGATCTTGTTTATTGCAGCAAACATGATTTTAGACCTTGTTTAGGGCAGCAAACATGATTCTAGACCTTGTTTATTGCAGCAAACATGATTTTAGATCTTGTTTATTGCAGCAAACATGATTCTAGACCTTGTTTATTGCGGCAAGCATGATTTTAGACCTTGTTTATTGCGGAAAACATGATTTTAGACCTTGTTTATTGCGGCAAACATGATTTTAGACCTCGTTTATTGCGGCAAACATGATTTTAGACCTCGTTTATTGCAGCAAACATGATTTTAGACCTTGTTTATTGCAGCAAACATGATTTTAGACCTTGTTTAGTGCCGCAAACATGATTTTAGACCTTGTTTATTGCAGCAAACATGATTTTAGACCTTGTTTAGGGCAGCAAACATGATTTTAGACCTTGTTTATTGCAGCAAACATGATTTTAGACCTTGTTTATTGCAGCAAACATGATTCTAGACCTTGTTTATTGCAGCAAACATGATTTTAGATCTTGTTTATTGCAGCAAACATGATTTTAGACCTTGTTTAGGGCAGCAAACATGATTCTAGACCTTGTTTATTGCAGCAAACATGATTTTAGATCTTGTTTATTGCAGCAAACATGATTCTAGACCTTGTTTATTGAAGCAAACATGATTTTAGACCTTGTTTATTGCAGCAAACATGATTTTAGACCCTGTTTATTGCAGCAAACATGATTCTAGACCTTGTTTATTGCAGCAAACATGATTTTAGACCTTGTTTATTGCAGAAAACATGATTTTAGACCTTGTTTATTGCAGCAAACATGATTTTAGACCTTGTTTATGGCAGCAAACATGATTTTAGACCTTGTTTATTGCAGGAAACATGATTTTAGATCTTGTTTATTGCAGCAAACATGATTTTAGACCTTGTTTAGTGCAGCAAACATGATTCTAGACCTTGTTTAGTGCAGCAAACATGATTTTAGACCTTGTTTATTGCAGCAAACATTATTTTAGACCTTGTTTATGGCAGCAAACATGATTTTAGATCTTGTTTATTGCAGCAAACATGATTTTAGATCTTGTTTATTGCAGCAAACATGATTTTAGACCTTGTTTAGGGCAGCAAACATGATTCTAGACCTTGTTTATTGCAGCAAACATGATTTTAGATCTTGTTTATTGCAGCAAACATGATTCTAGACCTTGTTTATTGCGGCAAGCATGATTTTAGACCTTGTTTATTGCGGCAAACATGATTTTAGACCTTGTTTATTGCGGCAAACATGATTTTAGACCTTGTTTATTGCGGCAAACATGATTTTAGACCTCGTTTATTGCAGCAAACATGATTTTAGACCTTGTTTATTGCAGCAAACATGATTTTAGACCTTGTTTAGTGCCGCAAACATGATTTTAGACCTTGTTTATTGCAGCTAACATGATTTTAGACCTTGTTTAGGGCAGCAAACATGATTTTAGACCTTGTTTATTGCAGCAAACATGATTTTAGACCTTGTTTATTGCAGCAAACATGATTTTAGACCTTGTTTATTGCTGCAAACATGATTTTAGACCTTGTTTATTGCAGCAAACATGATTCTAGACCTTGTTTATTGCAGCAAACATGATTTTAGACCTTGTTTATTGCAGCAAACATGATTTTAGACCTTGTTTATTGCAGCAAACATGATTTTAGACCTTGTTTATGGCAGCAAACATGATTTTAGATCTTGTTTATTGCAGCAAACATGATTTTAGATCTTGTTTATTGCAGCAAACATGATTTTAGACCTTGTTTAGTGCAGCAAACATGATTCTAGACCTTGTTTAGTGCAGCAAACATGATTTTAGACCTTGTTTATTGCAGCAAACATGATTTTAGAACTTGTTTATGGCAGCAAACATGATTTTAGATCTTGTTTATTGCAGCAAACATGATTTTAGATCTTGTTTATTGCAGCAAACATGATTTTAGACCTTGTTTATTGCAGCAAACATGATTTTAGACCTTGTTTATTGCAGCAAACATGATTCTAGACCTTGTTTATTGCAGCAAACATGATTTTAGACCTTGTTTATTGCAGCAAACATGATTTTAGACCTTGTTTATTGCAGCAAACATGATTTTAGACCTTGTTTATGGCAGCAAACATGATTTTAGATCTTGTTTATTGCAGCAAACATGATTTTAGATCTTGTTTATTGCAGCAAACATGATTTTAGACCTTGTTTATTGCAGCAAACATGATTTTAGACCTTGTTTATTGCAGCAAACATGATTTTAGACCTTGTTTATTGCAGCAAACATGATTCTAGACCTTGTTTATTGCAGCAAACATGATTTTAGATCTTGTTTATTGAAGCAAACATGATTTTAGACCTTGTTTATTGAAGCAAACATGATTTTAGACCTTGTTTAGTGCAGCAAACATGATTCTAGACCTTGTTTATTGCAGCAAACATGATTTTAGACCTTGTTTATGGCAGCAAACATGATTTTAGATCTTGTTTATTGCAGCAAACATGATTTTAGATCTTGTTTATTGCAGCAAACATGATTTTAGACCTTGTTTATTGCAGCAAACATGATTTTAGACCTTGTTTATGGCAGCAAACATGATTTTAGATCTTGTTTATGGCAGCAAACATGATTTTAGATCTTGTTTATTGCAGCAAACATGATTTTAGACCTTGTTTAGGGCAGCAAACATGATTCTAGACCTTGTTTATTGCAGCAAACATGATTTTAGATCTTGTTTATTGCAGCAAACATGATTCTAGACCTTGTTTATTGCGGCAAACATGATTTTAGACCTTGTTTATTGCGGCAAACATGATTTTAGACCTTGTTTATTGCGGCAAGCATGATTTTAGACCTTGTTTAGGGCAGCAAACATGATTCTAGACCTTGTTTATTGCAGCAAACATGATTTTAGATCTTGTTTATTGCAGCAAACATGATTCTAGACCTTGTTTATTGCAGCAAGCATGATTTTAGACCTTGTTTATTGCGGCAAACATGATTTTAGACCTTGTTTATTGCGGCAAACATGATTTTAGACCTTGTTTATTGCGGCAAACATGATTTTAGACCTCGTTTATTGCAGCAAACATGATTTTAGACCTTGTTTATTGCAGCAACATGATTTTAGACCTTGTTTAGTGCCGCAAACATGATTTTAGACCTTGTTTATTGCAGCTAACATGATTTTAGACCTTGTTTAGGGCAGCAAACATGATTTTAGACCTTGTTTATTGCAGCAAACATGATTTTAGACCTTGTTTATTGCAGCAAACATGATTTTAGACCTTGTTTATTGCAGCAAACATGATTTTAGACCTTGTTTATTGCAGCAAACATGATTCTAGACCTTGTTTATTGCAGCAAACATGATTTTAGACCTTGTTTATTGCAGCAAACATGATTTTAGACCTTGTTTATTGCAGCAAACATGATTTTAGACCTTGTTTATGGCAGCAAACATGATTTTAGATCTTGTTTATTGCAGCAAACATGATTTTAGATCTTGTTTATTGCAGCAAACATGATTTTAGACCTTGTTTAGTGCAGCAAACATGATTCTAGACCTTGTTTAGTGCAGCAAACATGATTTTAGACCTTGTTTATTGCAGCAAACATGATTTTAGAACTTGTTTATGGCAGCAAACATGATTTTAGATCTTGTTTATTGCAGCAAACATGATTTTAGATCTTGTTTATTGCAGCAAACATGATTTTAGACCTTGTTTATTGCAGCAAACATGATTTTAGACCTTGTTTATTGCAGCAAACATGATTCTAGACCTTGTTTATTGCAGCAAACATGATTTTAGACCTTGTTTATTGCAGCAAACATGATTTTAGACCTTGTTTATTGCAGCAAACATGATTTTAGACCTTGTTTATGGCAGCAAACATGATTTTAGATCTTGTTTATTGCAGCAAACATGATTTTAGATCTTGTTTATTGCAGCAAACATGATTTTAGATCTTGTTTATTGCAGCAAACATGATTTTAGACCTTGTTTAGGGCAGCAAACATGATTCTAGACCTTGTTTATTGCAGCAAACATGATTTTAGATCTTGTTTATTGCAGCAAACATGATTCTAGACCTTGTTTATTGCGGCAAGCATGATTTTAGACCTTGTTTATTGCGGAAAACATGATTTTAGACCTTGTTTATTGCGGCAAACATGATTTTAGACCTCGTTTATTGCGGCAAACATGATTTTAGACCTCGTTTATTGCAGCAAACATGATTTTAGACCTTGTTTATTGCAGCAAACATGATTTTAGACCTTGTTTAGTGCCGCAAACATGATTTTAGACCTTGTTTATTGCAGCAAACATGATTTTAGACCTTGTTTAGGGCAGCAAACATGATTTTAGACCTTGTTTATTGCAGCAAACATGATTTTAGACCTTGTTTATTGCAGCAAACATGATTCTAGACCTTGTTTATTGCAGCAAACATGATTTTAGATCTTGTTTATTGCAGCAAACATGATTTTAGACCTTGTTTAGGGCAGCAAACATGATTCTAGACCTTGTTTATTGCAGCAAACATGATTTTAGATCTTGTTTATTGCAGCAAACATGATTCTAGACCTTGTTTATTGAAGCAAACATGATTTTAGACCTTGTTTATTGCAGCAAACATGATTTTAGACCCTGTTTATTGCAGCAAACATGATTCTAGACCTTGTTTATTGCAGCAAACATGATTTTAGACCTTGTTTATTGCAGAAAACATGATTTTAGACCTTGTTTATTGCAGCAAACATGATTTTAGACCTTGTTTATGGCAGCAAACATGATTTTAGACCTTGTTTATTGCAGGAAACATGATTTTAGATCTTGTTTATTGCAGCAAACATGATTTTAGACCTTGTTTAGTGCAGCAAACATGATTCTAGACCTTGTTTAGTGCAGCAAACATGATTTTAGATCTTGTTTATTGAAGCAAACATGATTTTAGACCTTGTTTATTGCAGCAAACATGATTTTAGACCTCGTTTATTGCGGCAAACATGATTTTAGACCTTGTTTATTGCGGCAAACATGATTTTAGACCTTGTTTAGTGCCGCAAACATGATTTTAGACCTTGTTTATTGCAGCAAACATGATTTTAGACCTTGTTTATGGCAGCAAACATGATTTTAGATCTTGTTTATTGCAGCAAACATGATTTTAGATCTTGTTTATTGCAGCAAACATGATTTTAGATCTTGTTTATTGCAGCAAACATGATTTTAGACCTTGTTTATTGCAGCAAACATGATTTTAGATCTTGTTTATTGCAGCAAACATGATTCTAGACCTTGTTTATTGCGGCAAGCATGATTTTAGACCTTGTTTATTGCGGAAAACATGATTTTAGACCTTGTTTATTGCGGCAAACATGATTTTAGACCTCGTTTATTGCGGCAAACATGATTTTAGACCTCGTTTATTGCAGCAAACATGATTTTAGACCTTGTTTATTGCAGCAAACATGATTTTAGACCTTGTTTAGTGCCGCAAACATGATTTTAGACCTTGTTTATTGCAGCAAACATGATTTTAGACCTTGTTTAGGGCAGCAAACATGATTTTAGACCTTGTTTATTGCAGCAAACATGATTTTAGACCTTGTTTATTGCAGCAAACATGATTCTAGACCTTGTTTATTGCAGCAAACATGATTTTAGATCTTGTTTATTGCAGCAAACATGATTTTAGACCTTGTTTAGGGCAGCAAACATGATTCTAGACCTTGTTTATTGCAGCAAACATGATTTTAGATCTTGTTTATTGCAGCAAACATGATTCTAGACCTTGTTTATTGAAGCAAACATGATTTTAGACCTTGTTTATTGCAGCAAACATGATTTTAGACCCTGTTTATTGCAGCAAACATGATTCTAGACCTTGTTTATTGCAGCAAACATGATTTTAGACCTTGTTTATTGCAGAAAACATGATTTTAGACCTTGTTTATTGCAGCAAACATGATTTTAGACCTTGTTTATGGCAGCAAACATGATTTTAGACCTTGTTTATTGCAGGAAACATGATTTTAGATCTTGTTTATTGCAGCAAACATGATTTTAGACCTTGTTTAGTGCAGCAAACATGATTCTAGACCTTGTTTAGTGCAGCAAACATGATTTTAGACCTTGTTTATTGCAGCAAACATTATTTTAGACCTTGTTTATGGCAGCAAACATGATTTTAGATCTTGTTTATTGCAGCAAACATGATTTTAGATCTTGTTTATTGCAGCAAACATGATTTTAGACCTTGTTTAGGGCAGCAAACATGATTCTAGACCTTGTTTATTGCAGCAAACATGATTTTAGATCTTGTTTATTGCAGCAAACATGATTCTAGACCTTGTTTATTGCAGCAAGCATGATTTTAGACCTTGTTTATTGCGGCAAACATGATTTTAGACCTTGTTTATTGCGGCAAACATGATTTTAGACCTTGTTTATTGCGGCAAACATGATTTTAGACCTCGTTTATTGCAGCAAACATGATTTTAGACCTTGTTTATTGCAGCAAACATGATTTTAGACCTTGTTTAGTGCCGCAAACATGATTTTAGACCTTGTTTATTGCAGCTAACATGATTTTAGACCTTGTTTAGGGCAGCAAACATGATTTTAGACCTTGTTTATTGCAGCAAACATGATTTTAGACCTTGTTTATTGCAGCAAACATGATTTTAGACCTTGTTTATTGCTGCAAACATGATTTTAGACCTTGTTTATTGCAGCAAACATGATTCTAGACCTTGTTTATTGCAGCAAACATGATTTTAGACCTTGTTTATTGCAGCAAACATGATTTTAGACCTTGTTTATTGCAGCAAACATGATTTTAGACCTTGTTTATGGCAGCAAACATGATTTTAGATCTTGTTTATTGCAGCAAACATGATTTTAGATCTTGTTTATTGCAGCAAACATGATTTTAGACCTTGTTTAGTGCAGCAAACATGATTCTAGACCTTGTTTAGTGCAGCAAACATGATTTTAGACCTTGTTTATTGCAGCAAACATGATTTTAGAACTTGTTTATGGCAGCAAACATGATTTTAGATCTTGTTTATTGCAGCAAACATGATTTTAGATCTTGTTTATTGCAGCAAACATGATTTTAGACCTTGTTTATTGCAGCAAACATGATTTTAGACCTTGTTTATTGCAGCAAACATGATTCTAGACCTTGTTTATTGCAGCAAACATGATTTTAGACCTTGTTTATTGCAGCAAACATGATTTTAGACCTTGTTTATTGCAGCAAACATGATTTTAGACCTTGTTTATGGCAGCAAACATGATTTTAGATCTTGTTTATTGCAGCAAACATGATTTTAGATCTTGTTTATTGCAGCAAACATGATTTTAGACCTTGTTTATTGCAGCAAACATGATTTTAGACCTTGTTTATTGCAGCAAACATGATTTTAGACCTTGTTTATTGCAGCAAACATGATTCTAGACCTTGTTTATTGCAGCAAACATGATTTTAGATCTTGTTTATTGAAGCAAACATGATTTTAGACCTTGTTTATTGAAGCAAACATGATTTTAGACCTTGTTTAGTGCAGCAAACATGATTCTAGACCTTGTTTATTGCAGCAAACATGATTTTAGACCTTGTTTATGGCAGCAAACATGATTTTAGATCTTGTTTATTGCAGCAAACATGATTTTAGATCTTGTTTATTGCAGCAAACATGATTTTAGACCTTGTTTATTGCAGCAAACATGATTTTAGACCTTGTTTATGGCAGCAAACATGATTTTAGATCTTGTTTATGGCAGCAAACATGATTTTAGATCTTGTTTATTGCAGCAAACATGATTTTAGACCTTGTTTAGGGCAGCAAACATGATTCTAGACCTTGTTTATTGCAGCAAACATGATTTTAGATCTTGTTTATTGCAGCAAACATGATTCTAGACCTTGTTTATTGCAGCAAACATGATTTTAGACCTTGTTTATTGCGGCAAACATGATTTTAGACCTTGTTTATTGCGGCAAGCATGATTTTAGACCTTGTTTAGGGCAGCAAACATGATTCTAGACCTTGTTTATTGCAGCAAACATGATTTTAGATCTTGTTTATTGCAGCAAACATGATTCTAGACCTTGTTTATTGCAGCAAGCATGATTTTAGACCTTGTTTATTGCGGCAAACATGATTTTAGACCTTGTTTATTGCGGCAAACATGATTTTAGACCTTGTTTATTGCGGCAAACATGATTTTAGACCTCGTTTATTGCAGCAAACATGATTTTAGACCTTGTTTATTGCAGCAAACATGATTTTAGACCTTGTTTAGTGCCGCAAACATGATTTTAGACCTTGTTTATTGCAGCTAACATGATTTTAGACCTTGTTTAGGGCAGCAAACATGATTTTAGACCTTGTTTATTGCAGCAAACATGATTTTAGACCTTGTTTATTGCAGCAAACATGATTTTAGACCTTGTTTATTGCAGCAAACATGATTTTAGACCTTGTTTATTGCAGCAAACATGATTCTAGACCTTGTTTATTGCAGCAAACATGATTTTAGACCTTGTTTATTGCAGCAAACATGATTTTAGACCTTGTTTATTGCAGCAAACATGATTTTAGACCTTGTTTATGGCAGCAAACATGATTTTAGATCTTGTTTATTGCAGCAAACATGATTTTAGATCTTGTTTATTGCAGCAAACATGATTTTAGACCTTGTTTAGTGCAGCAAACATGATTCTAGACCTTGTTTAGTGCAGCAAACATGATTTTAGACCTTGTTTATTGCAGCAAACATGATTTTAGAACTTGTTTATGGCAGCAAACATGATTTTAGATCTTGTTTATTGCAGCAAACATGATTTTAGATCTTGTTTATTGCAGCAAACATGATTTTAGACCTTGTTTATTGCAGCAAACATGATTTTAGACCTTGTTTATTGCAGCAAACATGATTCTAGACCTTGTTTATTGCAGCAAACATGATTTTAGACCTTGTTTATTGCAGCAAACATGATTTTAGACCTTGTTTATTGCAGCAAACATGATTTTAGACCTTGTTTATGGCAGCAAACATGATTTTAGATCTTGTTTATTGCAGCAAACATGATTTTAGATCTTGTTTATTGCAGCAAACATGATTTTAGACCTTGTTTATTGCAGCAAACATGATTTTAGACCTTGTTTATTGCAGCAAACATGATTTTAGACCTTGTTTATTGCAGCAAACATGATTCTAGACCTTGTTTATTGCAGCAAACATGATTTTAGATCTTGTTTATTGAAGCAAACATGATTTTAGACCTTGTTTATTGAAGCAAACATGATTTTAGACCTTGTTTAGTGCAGCAAACATGATTCTAGACCTTGTTTATTGCAGCAAACATGATTTTAGACCTTGTTTATGGCAGCAAACATGATTTTAGATCTTGTTTATTGCAGCAAACATGATTTTAGATCTTGTTTATTGCAGCAAACATGATTTTAGACCTTGTTTATTGCAGCAAACATGATTTTAGACCTTGTTTATGGCAGCAAACATGATTTTAGATCTTGTTTATGGCAGCAAACATGATTTTAGATCTTGTTTATTGCAGCAAACATGATTTTAGACCTTGTTTAGGGCAGCAAACATGATTCTAGACCTTGTTTATTGCAGCAAACATGATTTTAGATCTTGTTTATTGCAGCAAACATGATTCTAGACCTTGTTTATTGCAGCAAACATGATTTTAGACCTTGTTTATTGCGGCAAACATGATTTTAGACCTTGTTTATTGCGGCAAGCATGATTTTAGACCTTGTTTATTGCGGCAAACATGATTTTAGACCTTGTTTATTGCGGCAAACATGATTTTAGACCTCGTTTATTGCGGCAAACATGATTTTAGACCTCGTTTATTGCAGCAAACATGATTTTAGACCTCGTTTATTGCGGCAAACATGATTTTAGACCTTGTTTATTGCGGCAAACATGATTTTAGACCTCGTTTATTGCGGCAAACATGATTTTAGACCTCGTTTATTGCAGCAAACATGATTTTAGACCTTGTTTATTGCAGCAAACATGATTTTAGACCTTGTTTAGTGCCGCAAACATGATTTTAGACCTTGTTTATTGCAGCAAACATGATTTTAGACCTTGTTTAGGGCAGCAAACATGATTTTAGACCTTGTTTATTGCAGCAAACATGATTTTAGACCTTGTTTAGTGCCGCAAACATGATTTTAGACCTTGTTTATTGCAGCAAACATGATTTTAGACCTTGTTTATGGCAGCAAACATGATTTTAGACCTTGTTTATGGCAGCAAACATGATTTTAGACCTTGTTTATTGCGGCAAACATGATTTTAGACCTCGTTTATTGCAGCAAACATGATTTTAGACCTTGTTTATTGCAGCAAACATGATTTTAGACCTTGTTTAGTGCCGCAAACATGATTTTAGACCTTGTTTATTGCAGCAAACATGATTTTAGACCTTGTTTAGGGCAGCAAACATGATTTTAGACCTTGTTTATTGCAGCAAACATGATTTTAGACCTTGTTTATTGCAGCAAACATGATTCTAGACCTTGTTTATTGCAGCAAACATGATTTTAGATCTTGTTTATTGCAGCAAACATGATTTTAGACCTTGTTTAGGGCAGCAAACATGATTCTAGACCTTGTTTATTGCAGCAAACATGATTTTAGATCTTGTTTATTGCAGCAAACATGATTCTAGACCTTGTTTATTGAAGCAAACATGATTTTAGACCTTGTTTATTGCAGCAAACATGATTTTAGACCCTGTTTATTGCAGCAAACATGATTCTAGACCTTGTTTATTGCAGCAAACATGATTTTAGACCTTGTTTATTGCAGCAAACATGATTTTAGACCTTGTTTATTGCAGCAAACATGATTTTAGACCTTGTTTATGGCAGCAAACATGATTTTAGACCTTGTTTATTGCAGCAAACATGATTTTAGATCTTGTTTATTGCAGCAAACATGATTTTAGACCTTGTTTAGTGCAGCAAACATGATTCTAGACCTTGTTTAGTGCAGCAAACATGATTTTAGACCTTGTTTATTGCAGCAAACATGATTTTAGACCTTGTTTATGGCAGCAAACATGATTTTAGATCTTGTTTATTGCAGCAAACATGATTTTAGATCTTGTTTATTGCAGCAAACATGATTTTAGACCTTGTTTAGGGCAGCAAACATGATTCTAGACCTTGTTTATTGCAGCAAACATGATTTTAGATCTTGTTTATTGAAGCAAACATGATTTTAGACCTTGTTTATTGCAGCAAACATGATTTTAGACCCTGTTTATTGCAGCAAACATGATTCTAGACCTTGTTTATTGCAGCAAACATGATTTTAGACCTTGTTTATTGCAGCAAACATGATTTTAGACCTTGTTTATTGCAGCAAACATGATTTTAGACCTTGTTTATTGCAGCAAACATGATTCTAGACCTTGTTTATTGCAGCAAACATGATTTTAGATCTTGTTTATTGCAGCAAACATGATTCTAGACCTTGTTTATTGAAGCAAACATGATTTTAGACCTTGTTTATTGCAGCAAACATGATTTTAGACCCTGTTTATTGCAGCAAACATGATTCTAGACCTTGTTTATTGCAGCAAACATGATTTTAGACCTTGTTTATTGCAGCAAACATGATTTTAGACCTTGTTTATTGCAGCAAACATGATTTTAGACCTTGTTTATGGCAGCAAACATGATTTTAGACCTTGTTTATTGCAGCAAACATGATTTTAGATCTTGTTTATTGCAGCAAACATGATTTTAGACCTTGTTTAGTGCAGCAAACATGATTCTAGACCTTGTTTAGTGCAGCAAACATGATTTTAGACCTTGTTTATTGCAGCAAACATGATTTTAGACCTTGTTTATGGCAGCAAACATGATTTTAGATCTTGTTTATTGCAGCAAACATGATTTTAGATCTTGTTTATTGCAGCAAACATGATTTTAGACCTTGTTTAGGGCAGCAAACATGATTCTAGACCTTGTTTATTGCAGCAAACATGATTTTAGATCTTGTTTATTGCAGCAAACATGATTCTAGACCTTGTTTATTGCAGCAAGCATGATTTTAGACCTTGTTTATTGCGGCAAACATGATTTTAGACCTTGTTTATTGCGGCAAACATGATTTTAGACCTTGTTTATTGCGGCAAACATGATTTTAGACCTCGTTTATTGCAGCAAACATGATTTTAGACCTTGTTTATTGCAGCAAACATGATTTTAGACCTTGTTTATTGCAGCAAACATGATTTTAGACCTTGTTTATTGCAGCAAACATGATTTTAGACCTTGTTTAGTGCCGCAAACATGATTTTAGACCTTGTTTATTGCAGCAAACATGATTTTAGACCTTGTTTAGGGCAGCAAACATGATTTTAGACCTTGTTTATTGCAGCAAACATGATTTTAGACCTCGTTTATTGCGGCAAACATGATTTTAGACCTCGTTTATTGCAGCAAACATGATTTTAGACCTCGTTTATTGCGGCAAACATGATTTTAGACCTTGTTTATTGCGGCAAACATGATTTTAGACCTCGTTTATTGCGGCAAACATGATTTTAGACCTCGTTTATTGCAGCAAACATGATTTTAGACCTTGTTTATTGCAGCAAACATGATTTTAGACCTTGTTTAGTGCCGCAAACATGATTTTAGACCTTGTTTATTGCAGCAAACATGATTTTAGACCTTGTTTAGGGCAGCAAACATGATTTTAGACCTTGTTTATTGCAGCAAACATGATTTTAGACCTTGTTTAGTGCCGCAAACATGATTTTAGACCTTGTTTATTGCAGCAAACATGATTTTAGACCTTGTTTATGGCAGCAAACATGATTTTAGACCTTGTTTATGGCAGCAAACATGATTTTAGACCTTGTTTATTGCGGCAAACATGATTTTAGACCTCGTTTATTGCAGCAAACATGATTTTAGACCTTGTTTATTGCAGCAAACATGATTTTAGACCTTGTTTAGTGCCGCAAACATGATTTTAGACCTTGTTTATTGCAGCAAACATGATTTTAGACCTTGTTTAGGGCAGCAAACATGATTTTAGACCTTGTTTATTGCAGCAAACATGATTTTAGACCTTGTTTATTGCAGCAAACATGATTCTAGACCTTGTTTATTGCAGCAAACATGATTTTAGATCTTGTTTATTGCAGCAAACATGATTTTAGACCTTGTTTAGGGCAGCAAACATGATTCTAGACCTTGTTTATTGCAGCAAACATGATTTTAGATCTTGTTTATTGCAGCAAACATGATTCTAGACCTTGTTTATTGAAGCAAACATGATTTTAGACCTTGTTTATTGCAGCAAACATGATTTTAGACCCTGTTTATTGCAGCAAACATGATTCTAGACCTTGTTTATTGCAGCAAACATGATTTTAGACCTTGTTTATTGCAGCAAACATGATTTTAGACCTTGTTTATTGCAGCAAACATGATTTTAGACCTTGTTTATGGCAGCAAACATGATTTTAGACCTTGTTTATTGCAGCAAACATGATTTTAGATCTTGTTTATTGCAGCAAACATGATTTTAGACCTTGTTTAGTGCAGCAAACATGATTCTAGACCTTGTTTAGTGCAGCAAACATGATTTTAGACCTTGTTTATTGCAGCAAACATGATTTTAGACCTTGTTTATGGCAGCAAACATGATTTTAGATCTTGTTTATTGCAGCAAACATGATTTTAGATCTTGTTTATTGCAGCAAACATGATTTTAGACCTTGTTTAGGGCAGCAAACATGATTCTAGACCTTGTTTATTGCAGCAAACATGATTTTAGATCTTGTTTATTGCAGCAAACATGATTCTAGACCTTGTTTATTGCAGCAAGCATGATTTTAGACCTTGTTTATTGCGGCAAACATGATTTTAGACCTTGTTTATTGCGGCAAACATGATTTTAGACCTTGTTTATTGCGGCAAACATGATTTTAGACCTCGTTTATTGCAGCAAACATGATTTTAGACCTTGTTTATTGCAGCAAACATGATTTTAGACCTTGTTTAGTGCCGCAAACATGATTTTAGACCTTGTTTATTGCAGCTAACATGATTTTAGACCTTGTTTAGGGCAGCAAACATGATTTTAGACCTTGTTTATTGCAGCAAACATGATTTTAGACCTTGTTTATTGCAGCAAACATGATTTTAGACCTTGTTTATTGCAGCAAACATGATTTTAGACCTTGTTTATTGCAGCAAACATGATTCTAGACCTTGTTTATTGCAGCAAACATGATTTTAGACCTTGTTTATTGCAGCAAACATGATTTTAGACCTTGTTTATTGCAGCAAACATGATTTTAGACCTTGTTTATGGCAGCAAACATGATTCTAGACCTTGTTTATTGCAGCAAACATGATTTTAGATCTTGTTTATTGAAGCAAACATGATTTTAGACCTTGTTTATTGAAGCAAACATGATTTTAGACCTTGTTTAGTGCAGCAAACATGATTCTAGACCTTGTTTATTGCAGCAAACATGATTTTAGACCTTGTTTATGGCAGCAAACATGATTTTAGATCTTGTTTATTGCAGCAAACATGATTTTAGACCTTGTTTATTGCAGCAAACATGATTTTAGACCTTGTTTATGGCAGCAAACATGATTTTAGATCTTGTTTATGGCAGCAAACATGATTTTAGATCTTGTTTATTGCAGCAAACATGATTTTAGACCTTGTTTAGGGCAGCAAACATGATTCTAGACCTTGTTTATTGCAGCAAACATGATTTTAGATCTTGTTTATTGCAGCAAACATGATTCTAGACCTTGTTTATTGCAGCAAACATGATTTTAGACCTTGTTTATTGCGGCAAACATGATTTTAGACCTTGTTTATTGCCGCAAACATGATTTTAGACCTTGTTTATTGCAGCTAACATGATTTTAGACCTTGTTTAGGGCAGCAAACATGATTTTAGACCTTGTTTATTGCAGCAAACATGATTTTAGACCTTGTTTATTGCAGCAAACATGATTTTAGACCTTGTTTATTGCAGCAAACATGATTTTAGACCTTGTTTATTGCAGCAAACATGATTCTAGACCTTGTTTATTGCAGCAAACATGATTTTAGACCTTGTTTATTGCAGCAAACATGATTTTAGACCTTGTTTATTGCAGCAAACATGATTTTAGACCTTGTTTATGGCAGCAAACATGATTTTAGATCTTGTTTATTGCAGCAAACATGATTTTAGATCTTGTTTATTGCAGCAAACATGATTTTAGACCTTGTTTATTGCAGCAAACATGATTCTAGACCTTGTTTATTGCAGCAAACATGATTTTAGATCTTGTTTATGGCAGCAAACATGATTTTAGATCTTGTTTATTGCAGCAAACATGATTTTAGATCTTGTTTATTGCAGCAAACATGATTTTAGACCTTGTTTATTGCAGCAAACATGATTTTAGACCTTGTTTATGGCAGCAAACATGATTTTAGATCTTGTTTATGGCAGCAAACATGATTTTAGATCTTGTTTATTGCAGCAAACATGATTTTAGACCTTGTTTAGGGCAGCAAACATGATTCTAGACCTTGTTTATTGCAGCAAACATGATTTTAGATCTTGTTTATTGCAGCAAACATGATTCTAGACCTTGTTTATTGCAGCAAACATGATTTTAGACCTTGTTTATTGCGGCAAACATGATTTTAGACCTTGTTTATTGCCGCAAACATGATTTTAGACCTTGTTTATTGCAGCTAACATGATTTTAGACCTTGTTTAGGGCAGCAAACATGATTTTAGACCTTGTTTATTGCAGCAAACATGATTTTAGACCTTGTTTATTGCAGCAAACATGATTTTAGACCTTGTTTATTGCAGCAAACATGATTTTAGACCTTGTTTATTGCAGCAAACATGATTCTAGACCTTGTTTATTGCAGCAAACATGATTTTAGACCTTGTTTATTGCAGCAAACATGATTTTAGACCTTGTTTATTGCAGCAAACATGATTTTAGACCTTGTTTATGGCAGCAAACATGATTTTAGATCTTGTTTATTGCAGCAAACATGATTTTAGATCTTGTTTATTGCAGCAAACATGATTTTAGACCTTGTTTATTGCAGCAAACATGATTTTAGACCTTGTTTATTGCAGCAAACATGATTTTAGACCTTGTTTATTGCAGCAAACATGATTCTAGACCTTGTTTATTGCAGCAAACATGATTTTAGATCTTGTTTATTGAAGCAAACATGATTTTAGACCTTGTTTATTGAAGCAAACATGATTTTAGACCTTGTTTAGTGCAGCAAACATGATTCTAGACCTTGTTTATTGCAGCAAACATGATTTTAGACCTTGTTTATGGCAGCAAACATGATTTTAGATCTTGTTTATTGCAGCAAACATGATTTTAGATCTTGTTTATTGCAGCAAACATGATTTTAGACCTTGTTTATTGCAGCAAACATGATTTTAGACCTTGTTTATGGCAGCAAACATGATTTTAGATCTTGTTTATGGCAGCAAACATGATTTTAGATCTTGTTTATTGCAGCAAACATGATTTTAGACCTTGTTTAGGGCAGCAAACATGATTCTAGACCTTGTTTATTGCAGCAAACATGATTTTAGATCTTGTTTATTGCAGCAAACATGATTCTAGACCTTGTTTATTTCAGCAAACATGATTTTAGACCTTGTTTATTGCGGCAAACATGATTTTAGACCTTGTTTATTGCGGCAAGCATGATTTTAGACCTTGTTTATTGCGGCAAACATGATTTTAGACCTTGTTTATTGCGGCAAACATGATTTTAGACCTCGTTTATTGCGGCAAACATGATTTTAGACCTCGTTTATTGCAGCAAACATGATTTTAGACCTTGTTTATTGCAGCAAACATGATTTTAGACCTCGTTTATTGCGGCAAACATGATTTTAGACCTTGTTTATTGCGGCAAACATGATTTTAGACCTCGTTTATTGCGGCAAACATGATTTTAGACCTCGTTTATTGCAGCAAACATGATTTTAGACCTTGTTTATTGCAGCAAACATGATTTTAGACCTTGTTTAGTGCCGCAAACATGATTTTAGACCTTGTTTATTGCAGCAAACATGATTTTAGACCTTGTTTAGGGCAGCAAACATGATTTTAGACCTTGTTTATTGCAGCAAACATGATTTTAGACCTTGTTTAGTGCCGCAAACATGATTTTAGACCTTGTTTATTGCAGCAAACATGATTTTAGACCTTGTTTATGGCAGCAAACATGATTTTAGACCTTGTTTATGGCAGCAAACATGATTTTAGACCTTGTTTAGTGCAGCAAACATGATTTTAGACCTTGTTTATTGCAGCAAACATGATTTTAGACCTTGTTTATTGCAGCAAACATGATTTTAGACCTTGTTTAGTGCAGCAAACATGATTTTAGACCTTGTTTAGTGCCGCAAACATGATTTTAGACCTTGTTTATTGCAGCAAACATGATTTTAGACCTTGTTTAGGGCAGCAAACATGATTTTAGACCTTGTTTATTGCAGCAAACATGATTTTAGACCTTGTTTAGTGCCGCAAACATGATTTTAGACCTTGTTTATTGCAGCAAACATGATTTTAGACCTTGTTTATGGCAGCAAACATGATTTTAGACCTTGTTTATGGCAGCAAACATGATTTTAGACCTTGTTTAGTGCAGCAAACATGATTTTAGACCTTGTTTATTGCAGCAAACATGATTTTAGACCTTGTTTATTGCAGCAAACATGATTTTAGACCTTGTTTAGTGCAGCAAACATGATTTTAGACCTTGTTTATTGCAGCAAACATGATTTTAGACCTTGTTTATTGCAGCAAACATGATTTTAGACCTTGTTTAGTGCCGCAAACATGATTTTAGACCTTGTTTATTGCAGCAAACATGATTTTAGACCTTGTTTAGGGCAGCAAACATGATTTTAGACCTTGTTTATTGCAGCAAACATGATTTTAGACCTTGTTTAGTGCCGCAAACATGATTTTAGACCTTGTTTATTGCAGCAAACATGATTTTAGACCTTGTTTAGGGCAGCAAACATGATTTTAGACCTTGTTTATTGCAGCAAACATGATTTTAGATCTTGTTTATTGCAGCAAACATGATTTTAGACCTTGTTTATTGCAGCAAACATGATTCTAGACCTTGTTTATTGCAGCAAACATGATTCTAGACCTTGTTTATTGCAGCAAACATGATTTTAGACCTTGTTTATTGCAGCAAACATGATTTTAGACCTTGTTTAGGGCAGCAAACATGATTTTAGACCTTGTTTAGTGCCGCAAACATGATTTTAGACCTTGTTTATTGCAGCAAACATGATTTTAGACCTTGTTTATGGCAGCAAACATGCTTTTAGATCTTGTTTATTGCAGCAAACATGATTTTAGATCTTGTTTATTGCAGCAAACATGATTTTAGATCTTGTTTATTGCAGCAAACATGATTTTAGACCTTGTTTAGGGCAGCAAACATGATTCTAGACCTTGTTTATTGCAGCAAACATGATTTTAGATCTTGTTTATTGCAGCAAACATGATTCTAGATCTTGTTTATTGCGGCAAGCATGATTTTAGACCTTGTTTATTGCGGCAAACATGATTTTAGACCTTGTTTATTGCGGCAAACATGATTTTAGACCTCGTTTATTGCGGCAAACATGATTTTAGACCTCGTTTATTGCAGCAAACATGATTTTAGACCTTGTTTATTGCAGCAAACATGATTTTAGACCTTGTTTAGTGCCGCAAACATGATTTTAGACCTTGTTTATTGCAGCAAACATGATTTTAGACCTTGTTTAGGGCAGCAAACATGATTTTAGACCTTGTTTATTGCAGCAAACATGATTTTAGACCTTGTTTAGTGCCGCAAACATGATTTTAGACCTTGTTTATTGCAGCAAACATGATTTTAGACCTTGTTTAGGGCAGCAAACATGATTTTAGACCTTGTTTATTGCAGCAAACATGATTTTAGACCTTGTTTAGTGCCGCAAACATGATTTTAGACCTTGTTTATTGCAGCAAACATGATTTTAGACCTTGTTTATGGCAGCAAACATGATTTTAGACCTTGTTTAGTGCCGCAAACATGATTTTAGACCTTGTTTATTGCAGCAAACATGATTTTAGACCTTGTTTATGGCAGCAAACATGATTTTAGACCTTGTTTAGTGCAGCAAACATGATTTTAGACCTTGTTTATTGCAGCAAACATGATTTTAGACCTTGTTTATTGCAGCAAACATGATTTTAGACCTTGTTTAGTGCCGCAAACATGATTTTAGACCTTGTTTATTGCAGCAAACATGATTTTAGACCTTGTTTAGGGCAGCAAACATGATTTTAGACCTTGTTTAGTGCCGCAAACATGATTTTAGACCTTGTTTATTGCAGCAAACATGATTTTAGACCTTGTTTATGGCAGCAAACATGATTTTAGATCTTGTTTATTGCAGCAAACATGATTTTAGATCTTGTTTATTGCAGCAAACATGATTTTAGACCTTGTTTATTGCAGCAAACATGATTTTAGACCTTGTTTATTGCAGCAAACATGATTTTAGACCTTGTTTATTGCAGCAAACATGATTTTAGACCTTGTTTATGGCAGCAAACATGATTTTAGATCTTGTTTATTGCAGCAAACATGATTTTAGATCTTGTTTATTGCAGCAAACATGATTTTAGACCTTGTTTAGTGCAGCAAACATGATTCTAGACCTTGTTTATTGCAGCAAACATGATTTTAGACCTTGTTTATTGCAGCAAACATGATTTTAGACCTTGTTTATGGCAGCAAACATGATTTTAGATCTTGTTTATTGCAGCAAACATGATTTTAGATCTTGTTTATTGCAGCAAACATGATTTTAGACCTTGTTTAGGGCAGCAAACATGATTCTAGACCTTGTTTATTGCAGCAAACATGATTTTAGATCTTGTTTATTGCAGCAAACATGATTCTAGACCTTGTTTATTGCGGCAAACATGATTTTAGACCTTGTTTATTGCGGCAAACATGATTTTAGACCTTGTTTATTGCGGCAAGCATGATTTTAGACCTTGTTTATTGCGGCAAACATGATTTTAGACCTTGTTTATTGCGGCAAACATGATTTTAGACCTTGTTTATTGCAGCAAACATGATTTTAGACCTTGTTTATGGCAGCAAACATGATTTTAGATCTTGTTTATTGCAGCAAACATGATTTTAGATCTTGTTTATTGCAGCAAACATGATTTTAGACCTTGTTTATTGCAGCAAACATGATTTTAGACCTTGTTTATTGCAGCAAACATGATTTTAGACCTTGTTTATTGCAGCAAACATGATTTTAGACCTTGTTTATGGCAGCAAACATGATTTTAGATCTTGTTTATTGCAGCAAACATGATTTTAGATCTTGTTTATTGCAGCAAACATGATTTTAGACCTTGTTTAGTGCAGCAAACATGATTCTAGACCTTGTTTATTGCAGCAAACATGATTTTAGACCTTGTTTATTGCAGCAAACATGATTTTAGACCTTGTTTATGGCAGCAAACATGATTTTAGATCTTGTTTATTGCAGCAAACATGATTTTAGATCTTGTTTATTGCAGCAAACATGATTTTAGACCTTGTTTAGGGCAGCAAACATGATTCTAGACCTTGTTTATTGCAGCAAACATGATTTTAGATCTTGTTTATTGCAGCAAACATGATTCTAGACCTTGTTTATTGCGGCAAACATGATTTTAGACCTTGTTTATTGCGGCAAACATGATTTTAGACCTTGTTTATTGCGGCAAGCATGATTTTAGACCTTGTTTATTGCGGCAAACATGATTTTAGACCTTGTTTATGGCAGCAAACATGATTCTAGACCTTGTTTATTGCAGCAAACATGATTTTAGATCTTGTTTATTGCAGCAAACATGATTCTAGACCTTGTTTATTGCGGCAAACATGATTTTAGACCTTGTTTATTGCGGCAAACATGATTTTAGACCTTGTTTATTGCGGCAAGCATGATTTTAGACCTTGTTTATTGCGGCAAACATGATTTTAGACCTTGTTTATTGCGGCAAACATGATTTTAGACCTTGTTTATTGCAGCAAACATGATTTTAGACCTTGTTTATGGCAGCAAACATGATTTTAGATCTTGTTTATTGCAGCAAACATGATTTTAGATCTTGTTTATTGCAGCAAACATGATTTTAGACCTTGTTTATTGCAGCAAACATGATTTTAGACCTTGTTTATTGCAGCAAACATGATTTTAGACCTTGTTTATTGCAGCAAACATGATTTTAGACCTTGTTTATGGCAGCAAACATGATTTTAGATCTTGTTTATTGCAGCAAACATGATTTTAGATCTTGTTTATTGCAGCAAACATGATTTTAGACCTTGTTTAGTGCAGCAAACATGATTCTAGACCTTGTTTATTGCAGCAAACATGATTTTAGACCTTGTTTATTGCAGCAAACATGATTTTAGACCTTGTTTATGGCAGCAAACATGATTTTAGATCTTGTTTATTGCAGCAAACATGATTTTAGATCTTGTTTATTGCAGCAAACATGATTTTAGACCTTGTTTAGGGCAGCAAACATGATTCTAGACCTTGTTTATTGCAGCAAACATGATTTTAGATCTTGTTTATTGCAGCAAACATGATTCTAGACCTTGTTTATTGCGGCAAACATGATTTTAGACCTTGTTTATTGCGGCAAACATGATTTTAGACCTTGTTTATTGCGGCAAGCATGATTTTAGACCTTGTTTATTGCGGCAAACATGATTTTAGACCTTGTTTATTGCGGCAAACATGATTTTAGACCTTGTTTATTGCGGCAAACATGATTTTAGACCTCGTTTATTGCAGCAAACATGATTTTAGACCTTGTTTATTGCAGCAAACATGATTTTAGACCTTGTTTAGTGCCGCAAACATGATTTTAGACCTTGTTTATTGCAGCAAACATGATTTTAGACCTTGTTTAGGGCAGCAAACATGATTTTAGACCTTGTTTATGGCAGCAAACATGATTTTAGATCTTGTTTATTGCAGCAAACATGATTTTAGATCTTGTTTATTGCAGCAAACATGATTTTAGACCTTGTTTAGTGCAGCAAACATGATTCTAGACCTTGTTTATTGCAGCAAACATGATTTTAGACCTTGTTTATTGCAGCAAACATGATTTTAGACCTTGTTTATGGCAGCAAACATGATTTTAGATCTTGTTTATTGCAGCAAACATGATTTTAGATCTTGTTTATTGCAGCAAACATGATTTTAGACCTTGTTTAGGGCAGCAAACATGATTCTAGACCTTGTTTATTGCAGCAAACATGATTTTAGATCTTGTTTATTGCAGCAAACATGATTCTAGACCTTGTTTATTGCGGCAAACATGATTTTAGACCTTGTTTATTGCGGCAAACATGATTTTAGACCTTGTTTATTGCGGCAAGCATGATTTTAGACCTTGTTTATTGCGGCAAACATGATTTTAGACCTTGTTTATTGCGGCAAACATGATTTTAGACCTTGTTTATTGCGGCAAACATGATTTTAGACCTCGTTTATTGCAGCAAACATGATTTTAGACCTTGTTTATTGCAGCAAACATGATTTTAGACCTTGTTTAGTGCCGCAAACATGATTTTAGACCTTGTTTATTGCAGCAAACATGATTTTAGACCTTGTTTAGGGCAGCAAACATGATTTTAGACCTTGTTTATTGCAGCAAACATGATTTTAGACCTTGTTTAGTGCCGCAAACATGATTTTAGACCTTGTTTATTGCAGCAAACATGATTTTAGACCTTGTTTATTGCAGCAAACATGATTTTAGACCTTGTTTAGTGCCGCAAACATGATTTTAGACCTTGTTTATTGCAGCAAACATGATTTGAGACCTTGTTTATTGCAGCAAACATGATTTTAGACCTTGTTTATTGCAGCAAACATGATTTTAGACCTTGTTTAGTGCCGCAAACATGATTTTAGACCTTGTTTATTGCAGCAAACATGATTTTAGACCTTGTTTAGGGCAGCAGACATGATTTTAGACCTTGTTTATGGCAGCAAACATGATTTTAGACCTTGTTTAGTGCCGCAAACATGATTTTAGACCTTGTTTATTGCAGCAAACATGATTTTAGACCTTGTTTATGGCAGCAAACATGATTTTAGACCTTGTTTAGTGCAGCAAACATGATTTTAGACCTTGTTTATTGCAGCAAACATGATTTTAGACCTTGTTTATTGCAGCAAACATGATTTTAGACCTTGTTTATTGCAGCAAACATGATTTTAGACCTTGTTTAGGGCAGCAAACATGATTTTAGACCTTGTTTATTGCAGCAAACATGATTTTAGACCTTGTTTAGTGCCGCAAACATGATTTTAGACCTTGTTTATTGCAGCAAACATGATTTTAGACCTTGTTTAGTGCCGCAAACATGATTTTAGACCTTGTTTATTGCAGCAAACATGATTTTAGACCTTGTTTATTGCAGCAAACATGATTTTAGACCTTGTTTAGTGCCGCAAACATGATTTTAGACCTTGTTTATTGCAACAAACATGATTTTAGACCTTGTTTATGGCAGCAAACATGATTTTAGACCTTGTTTAGTGCAGCAAACATGATTTTAGACCTTGTTTATTGCAGCAAACATGATTTTAGACCTTGTTTAGTGCCGCAAACATGATTTTAGACCTTGTTTATTGCAGCAAACATGATTTTAGACCTTGTTTAGGGCAGCAAACATGATTTTAGACCTTGTTTATTGCAGCAAACATGATTTTAGATCTTGTTTATTGCAGCAAACATGATTTTAGACCTTGTTTATTGCAGCAAACATGATTCTAGACCTTGTTTATGGCAGCAAACATGATTTTAGACCTTGTTTAGTGCAGCAAACATGATTTTAGACCTTGTTTATTGCAGCAAACATGATTTTAGACCTTGTTTATTGCAGCAAACATGATTTTAGACCTTGTTTAGGGCAGCAAACATGATTTTAGACCTTGTTTAGTGCCGCAAACATGATTTTAGACCTTGTTTATTGCAGCAAACATGATTTTAGACCTTGTTCAGTGCCGCAAACATGATTTTAGACCTTGTTTATTGCAGCAAACATGATTTTAGACCTTGTTTATTGCAGCAAACATGATTTTAGACCTTGTTTAGTGCCGCAAACATGATTTTAGACCTTGTTTATTGCAACAAACATGATTTTAGACCTTGTTTATGGCAGCAAACATGATTTTAGACCTTGTTTAGTGCAGCAAACATGATTTTAGACCTTGTTTATTGCAGCAAACATGATTTTAGACCTTGTTTAGTGCCGCAAACATGATTTTAGACCTTGTTTATTGCAGCAAACATGATTTTAGACCTTGTTTAGGGCAGCAAACATGATTTTAGACCTTGTTTATTGCAGCAAACATGATTTTAGACCTTGTTTAGTGCCGCAAACATGATTTTAGACCTTGTTTATTGCAGCAAACATGATTTTAGACCTTGTTTAGGGCAGCAAACATGATTTTAGACCTTGTTTATTGCAGCAAACATGATTTTAGATCTTGTTTATTGCAGCAAACATGATTTTAGACCTTGTTTATTGCAGCAAACATGATTTTAGACCTTGTTTATGGCAGCAAACATGATTTTAGATCTTGTTTATTGCAGCAAACATGATTTTAGATCTTGTTTATTGCAGCAAACATGATTTTAGACCTTGTTTAGGGCAGCAAACATGATTCTAGACCTTGTTTATTGCAGCAAACATGATTTTAGATCTTGTTTATTGCAGCAAACATGATTCTAGACCTTGTTTATTGCGGCAAACATGATTTTAGACCTTGTTTATTGCGGCAAACATGATTTTAGACCTTGTTTATTGCGGCAAGCATGATTTTAGACCTTGTTTATTGCGGCAAACATGATTTTAGACCTTGTTTATTGCGGCAAACATGATTTTAGACCTTGTTTATTGCGGCAAACATGATTTTAGACCTCGTTTATTGCAGCAAACATGATTTTAGACCTCGTTTATTGCAGCAAACATGATTTTAGACCTTGTTTAGTGCCGCAAACATGATTTTAGACCTTGTTTATTGCAGCAAACATGATTTTAGACCTTGTTTAGGGCAGCAAACATGATTTTAGACCTTGTTTATTGCAGCAAACATGATTTTAGACCTTGTTTAGTGCCGCAAACATGATTTTAGACCTTGTTTATTGCAGCAAACATGATTTTAGACCTTGTTTATTGCAGCAAACATGATTTTAGACCTTGTTTAGTGCCGCAAACATGATTTTAGACCTTGTTTATTGCAGCAAACATGATTTTAGACCTTGTTTATTGCAGCAAACATGATTTTAGACCTTGTTTATTGCAGCAAACATGATTTTAGACCTTGTTTAGTGCCGCAAACATGATTTTAGACCTTGTTTATTGCAGCAAACATGATTTTAGACCTTGTTTAGGGCAGCAGACATGATTTTAGACCTTGTTTATGGCAGCAAACATGATTTTAGACCTTGTTTAGTGCCGCAAACATGATTTTAGACCTTGTTTATTGCAGCAAACATGATTTTAGACCTTGTTTATGGCAGCAAACATGATTTTAGACCTTGTTTAGTGCAGCAAACATGATTTTAGACCTTGTTTATTGCCGCAAACATGATTTTAGACCTTGTTTATTGCAGCAAACATGATTTTAGACCTTGTTTAGTGCCGCAAACATGATTTTAGACCTTGTTTATTGCAGCAAACATGATTTTAGACCTTGTTTATTGCGGCAAACATGATTTTAGACCTCGTTTATTGCAGCAAACATGATTTTAGACCTCGTTTATTGCAGCAAACATGATTTTAGACCTTGTTTAGTGCCGCAAACATGATTTTAGACCTTGTTTATTGCAGCAAACATGATTTTAGACCTTGTTTAGGGCAGCAAACATGATTTTAGACCTTGTTTATTGCAGCAAACATGATTTTAGACCTTGTTTATTGCAGCAAACATGATTTTAGACCTTGTTTAGGGCAGCAGACATGATTTTAGACCTTGTTTATGGCAGCAAACATGATTTTAGACCTTGTTTAGTGCCGCAAACATGATTTTAGACCTTGTTTATTGCAGCAAACATGATTTTAGACCTTGTTTATTGCAGCAAACATGATTTTAGACCTTGTTTAGTGCCGCAAACATGATTTTAGACCTTGTTTATTGCAGCAAACATGATTTTAGACCTTGTTTAGGGCAGCAAACATGATTTTAGACCTTGTTTATTGCAGCAAACATGATTTTAGATCTTGTTTATTGCAGCAAACATGATTTTAGACCTTGTTTATTGCAGCAAACATGATTTTAGACCTTGTTTATGGCAGCAAACATGATTTTAGATCTTGTTTATTGCAGCAAACATGATTTTAGATCTTGTTTATTGCAGCAAACATGATTTTAGACCTTGTTTAGGGCAGCAAACATGATTCTAGACCTTGTTTATTGCAGCAAACATGATTTTAGATCTTGTTTATTGCAGCAAACATGATTCTAGACCTTGTTTATTGCGGCAAACATGATTTTAGACCTTGTTTATTGCGGCAAACATGATTTTAGACCTTGTTTATTGCGGCAAGCATGATTTTAGACCTTGTTTATTGCGGCAAACATGATTTTAGACCTTGTTTATTGCGGCAAACATGATTTTAGACCTTGTTTATTGCGGCAAACATGATTTTAGACCTCGTTTATTGCAGCAAACATGATTTTAGACCTTGTTTAGGGCAGCAAACATGATTTTAGACCTTGTTTATTGCAGCAAACATGATTTTAGATCTTGTTTATTGCAGCAAACATGATTTTAGACCTTGTTTATTGCAGCAAACATGATTTTAGACCTTGTTTATGGCAGCAAACATGATTTTAGATCTTGTTTATTGCAGCAAACATGATTTTAGATCTTGTTTATTGCAGCAAACATGATTTTAGACCTTGTTTAGGGCAGCAAACATGATTCTAGACCTTGTTTATTGCAGCAAACATGATTTTAGATCTTGTTTATTGCAGCAAACATGATTCTAGACCTTGTTTATTGCGGCAAACATGATTTTAGACCTTGTTTATTGCGGCAAACATGATTTTAGACCTTGTTTATTGCGGCAAGCATGATTTTAGACCTTGTTTATTGCGGCAAACATGATTTTAGACCTTGTTTATTGCGGCAAACATGATTTTAGACCTTGTTTATTGCGGCAAACATGATTTTAGACCTCGTTTATTGCAGCAAACATGATTTTAGACCTCGTTTATTGCAGCAAACATGATTTTAGACCTTGTTTAGTGCCGCAAACATGATTTTAGACCTTGTTTATTGCAGCAAACATGATTTTAGACCTTGTTTAGGGCAGCAAACATGATTTTAGACCTTGTTTATTGCAGCAAACATGATTTTAGACCTTGTTTAGTGCCGCAAACATGATTTTAGACCTTGTTTATTGCAGCAAACATGATTTTAGACCTTGTTTATTGCAGCAAACATGATTTTAGACCTTGTTTAGTGCCGCAAACATGATTTTAGACCTTGTTTATTGCAGCAAACATGATTTTAGACCTTGTTTATTGCAGCAAACATGATTTTAGACCTTGTTTATTGCAGCAAACATGATTTTAGACCTTGTTTAGTGCCGCAAACATGATTTTAGACCTTGTTTATTGCAGCAAACATGATTTTAGACCTTGTTTAGGGCAGCAGACATGATTTTAGACCTTGTTTATGGCAGCAAACATGATTTTAGACCTTGTTTAGTGCCGCAAACATGATTTTAGACCTTGTTTATTGCAGCAAACATGATTTTAGACCTTGTTTATGGCAGCAAACATGATTTTAGACCTTGTTTAGTGCAGCAAACATGATTTTAGACCTTGTTTATTGCCGCAAACATGATTTTAGACCTTGTTTATTGCAGCAAACATGATTTTAGACCTTGTTTAGTGCCGCAAACATGATTTTAGACCTTGTTTATTGCAGCAAACATGATTTTAGACCTTGTTTATTGCGGCAAACATGATTTTAGACCTCGTTTATTGCAGCAAACATGATTTTAGACCTCGTTTATTGCAGCAAACATGATTTTAGACCTTGTTTATTGCAGCAAACATGATTTTAGACCTTGTTTATGGCAGCAAACATGATTTTAGACCTTGTTTAGTGCAGCAAACATGATTTTAGACCTTGTTTATTGCCGCAAACATGATTTTAGACCTTGTTTATTGCAGCAAACATGATTTTAGACCTTGTTTAGTGCCGCAAACATGATTTTAGACCTTGTTTATTGCAGCAAACATGATTTTAGACCTTGTTTATTGCAGCAAACATGATTTTAGACCTTGTTTAGTGCCGCAAACATGATTTTAGACCTTGTTTATTGCAGCAAACATGATTTTAGACCTTGTTTATTGCAGAAAACATGATTTTAGACCTTGTTTAGGGCAGCAAACATGATTTTAGACCTTGTTTAGTGCCGCAAACATGATTTTAGACCTTGTTTATTGCAGCAAACATGATTTTAGACCTTGTTCAGTGCCGCAAACATGATTTTAGACCTTGTTTATTGCAGCAAACATGATTTTAGACCTTGTTTATTGCAGCAAACATGATTTTAGACCTTGTTTAGTGCCGCAAACATGATTTTAGACCTTGTTTATTGCAACAAACATGATTTTAGACCTTGTTTATGGCAGCAAACATGATTTTAGACCTTGTTTAGTGCAGCAAACATGATTTTAGACCTTGTTTATTGCAGCAAACATGATTTTAGACCTTGTTTAGTGCCGCAAACATGATTTTAGACCTTGTTTATTGCAACAAACATGATTTTAGACCTTGTTTATGGCAGCAAACATGATTTTAGACCTTGTTTAGTGCAGCAAACATGATTTTAGACCTTGTTTATTGCAGCAAACATGATTTTAGACCTTGTTTAGTGCCGCAAACATGATTTTAGACCTTGTTTATTGCGGCAAACATGATTTTAGACCTTGTTTATTGCGGCAAACATGATTTTAGACCTTGTTTATTGCAGCAAACATGATTTTAGACCTTGTTTATTGCAGCAAACATGATTTTAGACCTTGTTTATTGCAGCAAACATGATTTTAGACCTTGTTTATTGCAGCAAACATGATTTTAGACCTTGTTTAGTGCCGCAAACATGATTTTAGACCTTGTTTATTGCAGCAAACATGATTTTAGACCTTGTTTAGGGCAGCAGACATGATTTTAGACCTTGTTTATGGCAGCAAACATGATTTTAGACCTTGTTTAGTGCCGCAAACATGATTTTAGACCTTGTTTATTGCAGCAAACATGATTTTAGACCTTGTTTATGGCAGCAAACATGATTTTAGACCTTGTTTAGTGCAGCAAACATGATTTTAGACCTTGTTTATTGCCGCAAACATGATTTTAGACCTTGTTTATTGCAGCAAACATGATTTTAGACCTTGTTTAGTGCCGCAAACATGATTTTAGACCTTGTTTATTGCAGCAAACATGATTTTAGACCTTGTTTATTGCGGCAAACATGATTTTAGACCTCGTTTATTGCAGCAAACATGATTTTAGACCTCGTTTATTGCAGCAAACATGATTTTAGACCTTGTTTATTGCAGCAAACATGATTTTAGACCTTGTTTATGGCAGCAAACATGATTTTAGACCTTGTTTAGTGCAGCAAACATGATTTTAGACCTTGTTTATTGCCGCAAACATGATTTTAGACCTTGTTTATTGCAGCAAACATGATTTTAGACCTTGTTTAGTGCCGCAAACATGATTTTAGACCTTGTTTATTGCAGCAAACATGATTTTAGACCTTGTTTATTGCAGCAAACATGATTTTAGACCTTGTTTAGTGCCGCAAACATGATTTTAGACCTTGTTTATTGCAGCAAACATGATTTTAGACCTTGTTTATTGCAGCAAACATGATTTTAGACCTTGTTTATTGCAGAAAACATGATTTTAGACCTTGTTTAGGGCAGCAAACATGATTTTAGACCTTGTTTAGTGCCGCAAACATGATTTTAGACCTTGTTTATTGCAGCAAACATGATTTTAGACCTTGTTCAGTGCCGCAAACATGATTTTAGACCTTGTTTATTGCAGCAAACATGATTTTAGACCTTGTTTATTGCAGCAAACATGATTTTAGACCTTGTTTAGTGCCGCAAACATGATTTTAGACCTTGTTTATTGCAACAAACATGATTTTAGACCTTGTTTATGGCAGCAAACATGATTTTAGACCTTGTTTAGTGCAGCAAACATGATTTTAGACCTTGTTTATTGCAGCAAACATGATTTTAGACCTTGTTTAGTGCCGCAAACATGATTTTAGACCTTGTTTATTGCAGCAAACATGATTTTAGACCTTGTTTATTGCAGCAAACATGATTTTAGACCTTGTTTAGTGCCGCAAACATGATTTTAGACCTTGTTTATTGCAGCAAACATGATTTTAGACCTTGTTTAGGGCAGCAAACATGATTTTAGACCTTGTTTATTGCAGCAAACATGATTTTAGATCTTGTTTATTGCAGCAAACATGATTTTAGACCTTGTTTATTGCAGCAAACATGATTTTAGACCTTGTTTATGGCAGCAAACATGATTTTAGATCTTGTTTATTGCAGCAAACATGATTTTAGATCTTGTTTATTGCAGCAAACATGATTTTAGACCTTGTTTAGGGCAGCAAACATGATTCTAGACCTTGTTTATTGCAGCAAACATGATTTTAGATCTTGTTTATTGCAGCAAACATGATTCTAGACCTTGTTTATTGCGGCAAACATGATTTTAGACCTTGTTTATTGCGGCAAACATGATTTTAGACCTTGTTTATTGCGGCAAGCATGATTTTAGACCTTGTTTATTGCGGCAAACATGATTTTAGACCTTGTTTATTGCGGCAAACATGATTTTAGACCTTGTTTATTGCGGCAAACATGATTTTAGACCTCGTTTATTGCAGCAAACATGATTTTAGACCTCGTTTATTGCAGCAAACATGATTTTAGACCTTGTTTAGTGCCGCAAACATGATTTTAGACCTTGTTTATTGCAGCAAACATGATTTTAGACCTTGTTTATGGCAGCAAACATGATTTTAGACCTTGTTTAGTGCAGCAAACATGATTTTAGACCTTGTTTATTGCAGCAAACATGATTTTAGACCTTGTTTAGTGCCGCAAACATGATTTTAGACCTTGTTTATTGCAACAAACATGATTTTAGACCTTGTTTATGGCAGCAAACATGATTTTAGACCTTGTTTAGTGCAGCAAACATGATTTTAGACCTTGTTTATTGCAGCAAACATGATTTTAGACCTTGTTTAGTGCCGCAAACATGATTTTAGACCTTGTTTATTGCGGCAAACATGATTTTAGACCTTGTTTATTGCGGCAAACATGATTTTAGACCTTGTTTATTGCAGCAAACATGATTTTAGACCTTGTTTAGTGCCGCAAACATGATTTTAGACCTTGTTTATTGCAGCAAACATGATTTTAGACCTTGTTTATTGCAGCAAACATGATTTTAGACCTTGTTTAGTGCCGCAAACATGATTTTAGACCTTGTTTATTGCAGCAAACATGATTTTAGACCTTGTTTATTGCAGCAAACATGATTTTAGACCTTGTTTATTGCAGCAAACATGATTTTAGACCTTGTTTAGTGCCGCAAACATGATTTTAGACCTTGTTTATTGCAGCAAACATGATTTTAGACCTTGTTTAGGGCAGCAGACATGATTTTAGACCTTGTTTATGGCAGCAAACATGATTTTAGACCTTGTTTAGTGCCGCAAACATGATTTTAGACCTTGTTTATTGCAGCAAACATGATTTTAGACCTTGTTTATGGCAGCAAACATGATTTTAGACCTTGTTTAGTGCAGCAAACATGATTTTAGACCTTGTTTATTGCCGCAAACATGATTTTAGACCTTGTTTATTGCAGCAAACATGATTTTAGACCTTGTTTAGTGCCGCAAACATGATTTTAGACCTTGTTTATTGCAGCAAACATGATTTTAGACCTTGTTTATTGCGGCAAACATGATTTTAGACCTCGTTTATTGCAGCAAACATGATTTTAGACCTCGTTTATTGCAGCAAACATGATTTTAGACCTTGTTTATTGCAGCAAACATGATTTTAGACCTTGTTTATGGCAGCAAACATGATTTTAGACCTTGTTTAGTGCAGCAAACATGATTTTAGACCTTGTTTATTGCCGCAAAAATGATTTTAGACCTTGTTTATTGCAGCAAACATGATTTTAGACCTTGTTTAGTGCCGCAAACATGATTTTAGACCTTGTTTATTGCAGCAAACATGATTTTAGACCTTGTTTATTGCAGCAAACATGATTTTAGACCTTGTTTAGTGCCGCAAACATGATTTTAGACCTTGTTTATTGCAGCAAACATGATTTTAGACCTTGTTTATTGCAGCAAACATGATTTTAGACCTTGTTTATTGCAGAAAACATGATTTTAGACCTTGTTTAGGGCAGCAAACATGATTTTAGACCTTGTTTAGTGCCGCAAACATGATTTTAGACCTTGTTTATTGCAGCAAACATGATTTTAGACCTTGTTCAGTGCCGCAAACATGATTTTAGACCTTGTTTATTGCAGCAAACATGATTTTAGACCTTGTTTATTGCAGCAAACATGATTTTAGACCTTGTTTAGTGCCGCAAACATGATTTTAGACCTTGTTTATTGCAACAAACATGATTTTAGACCTTGTTTATGGCAGCAAACATGATTTTAGACCTTGTTTAGTGCAGCAAACATGATTTTAGACCTTGTTTATTGCAGCAAACATGATTTTAGACCTTGTTTAGTGCCGCAAACATGATTTTAGACCTTGTTTATTGCAGCAAACATGATTTTAGACCTTGTTTATTGCAGCAAACATGATTTTAGACCTTGTTTAGTGCCGCAAACATGATTTTAGACCTTGTTTATTGCAGCAAACATGATTTTAGACCTTGTTTAGGGCAGCAAACATGATTTTAGACCTTGTTTATTGCAGCAAACATGATTTTAGATCTTGTTTATTGCAGCAAACATGATTTTAGACCTTGTTTATTGCAGCAAACATGATTTTAGACCTTGTTTATGGCAGCAAACATGATTTTAGATCTTGTTTATTGCAGCAAACATGATTTTAGATCTTGTTTATTGCAGCAAACATGATTTTAGACCTTGTTTAGGGCAGCAAACATGATTCTAGACCTTGTTTATTGCAGCAAACATGATTTTAGATCTTGTTTATTGCAGCAAACATGATTCTAGACCTTGTTTATTGCGGCAAACATGATTTTAGACCTTGTTTATTGCGGCAAACATGATTTTAGACCTTGTTTATTGCGGCAAGCATGATTTTAGACCTTGTTTATTGCGGCAAACATGATTTTAGACCTTGTTTATTGCGGCAAACATGATTTTAGACCTTGTTTATTGCGGCAAACATGATTTTAGACCTCGTTTATTGCAGCAAACATGATTTTAGACCTCGTTTATTGCAGCAAACATGATTTTAGACCTTGTTTAGTGCCGCAAACATGATTTTAGACCTTGTTTATTGCAGCAAACATGATTTTAGACCTTGTTTATTGCAGCAAACATGATTTTAGACCTTGTTTAGTGCCGCAAACATGATTTTAGACCTTGTTTATTGCAGCAAACATGATTTTAGACCTTGTTTATTGCAGCAAACATGATTTTAGACCTTGTTTAGTGCCGCAAACATGATTTTAGACCTTGTTTATTGCAGCAAACATGATTTTAGACCTTGTTTATTGCAGCAAACATGATTTTAGACCTTGTTTATTGCAGCAAACATGATTTTAGACCTTGTTTAGTGCCGCAAACATGATTTTAGACCTTGTTTATTGCAGCAAACATGATTTTAGACCTTGTTTAGGGCAGCAGACATGATTTTAGACCTTGTTTATGGCAGCAAACATGATTTTAGACCTTGTTTAGTGCCGCAAACATGATTTTAGACCTTGTTTATTGCAGCAAACATGATTTTAGACCTTGTTTATGTCAGCAAACATGATTTTAGACCTTGTTTAGTGCAGAAAACATGATTTTAGACCTTGTTTAGGGCAGCAAACATGATTTTAGACCTTGTTTAGTGCCGCAAACATGATTTTAGACCTTGTTTATTGCAGCAAACATGATTTTAGACCTTGTTCAGTGCCGCAAACATGATTTTAGACCTTGTTTATTGCAGCAAACATGATTTTAGACCTTGTTTATTGCAGCAAACATGATTTTAGACCTTGTTTAGTGCCGCAAACATGATTTTAGACCTTGTTTATTGCAACAAACATGATTTTAGACCTTGTTTATGGCAGCAAACATGATTTTAGACCTTGTTTAGTGCAGCAAACATGATTTTAGACCTTGTTTATTGCAGCAAACATGATTTTAGACCTTGTTTAGTGCCGCAAACATGATTTTAGACCTTGTTTATTGCAGCAAACATGATTTTAGACCTTGTTTATTGCAGCAAACATGATTTTAGACCTTGTTTAGTGCCGCAAACATGATTTTAGACCTTGTTTATTGCAGCAAACATGATTTTAGACCTTGTTTAGGGCAGCAAACATGATTTTAGACCTTGTTTATTGCAGCAAACATGATTTTAGATCTTGTTTATTGCAGCAAACATGATTTTAGACCTTGTTTATTGCAGCAAACATGATTTTAGACCTTGTTTATGGCAGCAAACATGATTTTAGATCTTGTTTATTGCAGCAAACATGATTTTAGATCTTGTTTATTGCAGCAAACATGATTTTAGACCTTGTTTAGGGCAGCAAACATGATTCTAGACCTTGTTTATTGCAGCAAACATGATTTTAGATCTTGTTTATTGCAGCAAACATGATTCTAGACCTTGTTTATTGCGGCAAACATGATTTTAGACCTTGTTTATTGCGGCAAACATGATTTTAGACCTTGTTTATTGCGGCAAGCATGATTTTAGACCTTGTTTATTGCGGCAAACATGATTTTAGACCTTGTTTATTGCGGCAAACATGATTTTAGACCTTGTTTATTGCGGCAAACATGATTTTAGACCTCGTTTATTGCAGCAAACATGATTTTAGACCTCGTTTATTGCAGCAAACATGATTTTAGACCTTGTTTAGTGCCGCAAACATGATTTTAGACCTTGTTTATTGCAGCAAACATGATTTTAGACCTTGTTTAGGGCAGCAAACATGATTTTAGACCTTGTTTATTGCAGCAAACATGATTTTAGACCTTGTTTAGTGCCGCAAACATGATTTTAGACCTTGTTTATTGCAGCAAACATGATTTTAGACCTTGTTTATTGCAGCAAACATGATTTTAGACCTTGTTTAGTGCCGCAAACATGATTTTAGACCTTGTTTATTGCAGCAAACATGATTTTAGACCTTGTTTATTGCAGCAAACATGATTTTAGACCTTGTTTATTGCAGCAAACATGATTTTAGACCTTGTTTAGTGCCGCAAACATGATTTTAGACCTTGTTTATTGCAGCAAACATGATTTTAGACCTTGTTTAGGGCAGCAGACATGATTTTAGACCTTGTTTATGGCAGCAAACATGATTTTAGACCTTGTTTAGTGCCGCAAACATGATTTTAGACCTTGTTTATTGCAGCAAACATGATTTTAGACCTTGTTTATGTCAGCAAACATGATTTTAGACCTTGTTTAGTGCAGCAAACATGATTTTAGACCTTGTTTATTGCCGCAAACATGATTTTAGACCTTGTTTATTGCAGCAAACATGATTTTAGACCTTGTTTAGTGCCGCAAACATGATTTTAGACCTTGTTTATTGCAGCAAACATGATTTTAGACCTTGTTTATTGCGGCAAACATGATTTTAGACCTCGTTTATTGCAGCAAACATGATTTTAGACCTCGTTTATTGCAGCAAACATGATTTTAGACCTTGTTTAGTGCCGCAAACATGATTTTAGACCTTGTTTATTGCAGCAAACATGATTTTAGACCTTGTTTAGGGCAGCAAACATGATTTTAGACCTTGTTTATTGCAGCAAACATGATTTTAGACCTTGTTTAGTGCCGCAAACATGATTTTAGACCTTGTTTATTGCAGCAAACATGATTTTAGACCTTGTTTATTGCAGCAAACATGATTTTAGACCTTGTTTAGTGCCGCAAACATGATTTTAGACCTTGTTTATTGCAGCAAACATGATTTTAGACCTTGTTTATTGCAGCAAACATGATTTTAGACCTTGTTTATTGCAGCAAACATGATTTTAGACCTTGTTTAGTGCCGCAAACATGATTTTAGACCTTGTTTATTGCAGCAAACATGATTTTAGACCTTGTTTAGGGCAGCAGACATGATTTTAGACCTTGTTTATGGCAGCAAACATGATTTTAGACCTTGTTTAGTGCCGCAAACATGATTTTAGACCTTGTTTATTGCAGCAAACATGATTTTAGACCTTGTTTATGGCAGCAAACATGATTTTAGACCTTGTTTAGTGCAGCAAACATGATTTTAGACCTTGTTTATTGCCGCAAACATGATTTTAGACCTTGTTTATTGCAGCAAACATGATTTTAGACCTTGTTTAGTGCCGCAAACATGATTTTAGACCTTGTTTATTGCAGCAAACATGATTTTAGACCTTGTTTATTGCAGCAAACATGATTTTAGACCTTGTTTAGTGCCGCAAACATGATTTTAGACCTTGTTTATTGCAGCAAACATGATTTTAGACCTTGTTTAGGGCAGCAAACATGATTTTAGACCTTGTTTATTGCAGCAAACATGATTTTAGATCTTGTTTATTGCAGCAAACATGATTTTAGACCTTGTTTATTGCAGCAAACATGATTTTAGACCTTGTTTATGGCAGCAAACATGATTTTAGATCTTGTTTATTGCAGCAAACATGATTTTAGATCTTGTTTATTGCAGCAAACATGATTTTAGACCTTGTTTAGGGCAGCAAACATGATTCTAGACCTTGTTTATTGCAGCAAACATGATTTTAGATCTTGTTTATTGCAGCAAACATGATTCTAGACCTTGTTTATTGCGGCAAACATGATTTTAGACCTTGTTTATTGCGGCAAACATGATTTTAGACCTTGTTTATTGCGGCAAGCATGATTTTAGACCTTGTTTATTGCGGCAAACATGATTTTAGACCTTGTTTATTGCGGCAAACATGATTTTAGACCTTGTTTATTGCGGCAAACATGATTTTAGACCTCGTTTATTGCAGCAAACATGATTTTAGACCTCGTTTATTGCAGCAAACATGATTTTAGACCTTGTTTAGTGCCGCAAACATGATTTTAGACCTTGTTTATTGCAGCAAACATGATTTTAGACCTTGTTTAGGGCAGCAAACATGATTTTAGACCTTGTTTATTGCAGCAAACATGATTTTAGACCTTGTTTAGTGCCGCAAACATGATTTTAGACCTTGTTTATTGCAGCAAACATGATTTTAGACCTTGTTTATTGCAGCAAACATGATTTTAGACCTTGTTTAGTGCCGCAAACATGATTTTAGACCTTGTTTATTGCAGCAAACATGATTTTAGACCTTGTTTATTGCAGCAAACATGATTTTAGACCTTGTTTATTGCAGCAAACATGATTTTAGACCTTGTTTAGGGCAGCAAACATGATTTTAGACCTTGTTTAGTGCAGCAAACATGATTTTAGACCTTGTTTATTGCCGCAAACATGATTTTAGACCTTGTTTATTGCAGCAAACATGATTTTAGACCTTGTTTAGTGCCGCAAACATGATTTTAGACCTTGTTTATTGCAGCAAACATGATTTTAGACCTTGTTTATTGCGGCAAACATGATTTTAGACCTCGTTTATTGCAGCAAACATGATTTTAGACCTCGTTTATTGCAGCAAACATGATTTTAGACCTTGTTTAGTGCCGCAAACATGATTTTAGACCTTGTTTATTGCAGCAAACATGATTTTAGACCTTGTTTATTGCAGCAAACATGATTTTAGACCTTGTTTAGTGCCGCAAACATGATTTTAGACCTTGTTTATTGCAGCAAACATGATTTTAGACCTTGTTTATTGCAGCAAACATGATTTTAGACCTTGTTTATTGCAGAAAACATGATTTTAGACCTTGTTTAGGGCAGCAAACATGATTTTAGACCTTGTTTAGTGCCGCAAACATGATTTTAGACCTTGTTTATTGCAGCAAACATGATTTTAGACCTTGTTCAGTGCCGCAAACATGATTTTAGACCTTGTTTATTGCAGCAAACATGATTTTAGACCTTGTTTATTGCAGCAAACATGATTTTAGACCTTGTTTAGTGCCGCAAACATGATTTTAGACCTTGTTTATTGCAACAAACATGATTTTAGACCTTGTTTATGGCAACAAACATGATTTTAGACCTTGTTTATGGCAGCAAACATGATTTTAGACCTTGTTTATTGCAGCAAACATGATTTTAGACCTTGTTTAGTGCCGCAAACATGATTTTAGACCTTGTTTATTGCAGCAAACATGATTTTAGACCTTGTTTATTGCAGCAAACATGATTTTAGACCTTGTTTAGTGCCGCAAACATGATTTTAGACCTTGTTTATTGCAGCAAACATGATTTTAGACCTTGTTTAGGGCAGCAAACATGATTTTAGACCTTGTTTATTGCAGCAAACATGATTTTAGATCTTGTTTATTGCAGCAAACATGATTTTAGACCTTGTTTATTGCAGCAAACATGATTTTAGACCTTGTTTATGGCAGCAAACATGATTTTAGATCTTGTTTATTGCAGCAAACATGATTTTAGATCTTGTTTATTGCAGCAAACATGATTTTAGACCTTGTTTAGGGCAGCAAACATGATTCTAGACCTTGTTTATTGCAGCAAACATGATTTTAGATCTTGTTTATTGCAGCAAACATGATTCTAGACCTTGTTTATTGCGGCAAACATGATTTTAGACCTTGTTTATTGCGGCAAACATGATTTTAGACCTTGTTTATTGCGGCAAGCATGATTTTAGACCTTGTTTATTGCGGCAAACATGATTTTAGACCTTGTTTATTGCGGCAAACATGATTTTAGACCTTGTTTATTGCGGCAAACATGATTTTAGACCTCGTTTATTGCAGCAAACATGATTTTAGACCTCGTTTATTGCAGCAAACATGATTTTAGACCTTGTTTAGTGCCGCAAACATGATTTTAGACCTTGTTTATTGCAGCAAACATGATTTTAGACCTTGTTTATTGCAGCAAACATGATTTTAGACCTTGTTTAGTGCCGCAAACATGATTTTAGACCTTGTTTATTGCAGCAAACATGATTTTAGACCTTGTTTATTGCAGCAAACATGATTTTAGACCTTGTTTAGTGCCGCAAACATGATTTTAGACCTTGTTTATTGCAGCAAACATGATTTTAGACCTTGTTTATTGCAGCAAACATGATTTTAGACCTTGTTTATTGCAGCAAACATGATTTTAGACCTTGTTTAGTGCCGCAAACATGATTTTAGACCTTGTTTATTGCAGCAAACATGATTTTAGACCTTGTTTAGGGCAGCAGACATGATTTTAGACCTTGTTTATGGCAGCAAACATGATTTTAGACCTTGTTTAGTGCCGCAAACATGATTTTAGACCTTGTTTATTGCAGCAAACATGATTTTAGACCTTGTTTATGTCAGCAAACATGATTTTAGACCTTGTTTAGTGCAGAAAACATGATTTTAGACCTTGTTTAGGGCAGCAAACATGATTTTAGACCTTGTTTAGTGCCGCAAACATGATTTTAGACCTTGTTTATTGCAGCAAACATGATTTTAGACCTTGTTCAGTGCCGCAAACATGATTTTAGACCTTGTTTATTGCAGCAAACATGATTTTAGACCTTGTTTATTGCAGCAAACATGATTTTAGACCTTGTTTAGTGCCGCAAACATGATTTTAGACCTTGTTTATTGCAACAAACATGATTTTAGACCTTGTTTATGGCAGCAAACATGATTTTAGACCTTGTTTAGTGCAGCAAACATGATTTTAGACCTTGTTTATTGCAGCAAACATGATTTTAGACCTTGTTTAGTGCCGCAAACATGATTTTAGACCTTGTTTATTGCAGCAAACATGATTTTAGACCTTGTTTATTGCAGCAAACATGATTTTAGACCTTGTTTAGTGCCGCAAACATGATTTTAGACCTTGTTTATTGCAGCAAACATGATTTTAGACCTTGTTTAGGGCAGCAAACATGATTTTAGACCTTGTTTATTGCCACAAACATGATTTTAGACCTTGTTTAGTGCCACAAACATCATTTTAGACCTTGTTTAGGGCAGCAAACATGATTTTAGACCTTGTTTAGGGCAGCAAACATCATTTTAGACCTTGTTTAGTGCCGCAAACATGATTTTAGACCTTGTTTATTGCAGCAAACATGATTTTAGACCTTGTTCAGTGCCGCAAACATGATTTTAGACCTTGTTTATTGCAGCAAACATGATTTTAGACCTTGTTTATTGCAGCAAACATGATTTTAGACCTTGTTTAGTGCCGCAAACATGATTTTAGACCTTGTTTATTGCAACAAACATGATTTTAGACCTTGTTTATGGCAGCAAACATGATTTTAGACCTTGTTTAGTGCAGCAAACATGATTTTAGACCTTGTTTATTGCAGCAAACATGATTTTAGACCTTGTTTAGTGCCGCAAACATGATTTTAGACCTTGTTTATTGCAGCAAACATGATTTTAGACCTTGTTTATTGCAGCAAACATGATTTTAGACCTTGTTTAGTGCCGCAAACATGATTTTAGACCTTGTTTATTGCAGCAAACATGATTTTAGACCTTGTTTAGGGCAGCAAACATGATTTTAGACCTTGTTTATTGCAGCAAACATGATTTTAGATCTTGTTTATTGCAGCAAACATGATTTTAGACCTTGTTTATTGCAGCAAACATGATTTTAGACCTTGTTTATGGCAGCAAACATGATTTTAGATCTTGTTTATTGCAGCAAACATGATTTTAGATCTTGTTTATTGCAGCAAACATGATTTTAGACCTTGTTTAGGGCAGCAAACATGATTCTAGACCTTGTTTATTGCAGCAAACATGATTTTAGATCTTGTTTATTGCAGCAAACATGATTCTAGACCTTGTTTATTGCGGCAAACATGATTTTAGACCTTGTTTATTGCGGCAAACATGATTTTAGACCTTGTTTATTGCGGCAAGCATGATTTTAGACCTTGTTTATTGCGGCAAACATGATTTTAGACCTTGTTTATTGCGGCAAACATGATTTTAGACCTTGTTTATTGCGGCAAACATGATTTTAGACCTCGTTTATTGCAGCAAACATGATTTTAGACCTCGTTTATTGCAGCAAACATGATTTTAGACCTTGTTTAGTGCCGCAAACATGATTTTAGACCTTGTTTATTGCAGCAAACATGATTTTAGACCTTGTTTAGGGCAGCAAACATGATTTTAGACCTTGTTTATTGCAGCAAACATGATTTTAGACCTTGTTTAGTGCCGCAAACATGATTTTAGACCTTGTTTATTGCAGCAAACATGATTTTAGACCTTGTTTATTGCAGCAAACATGATTTTAGACCTTGTTTAGTGCCGCAAACATGATTTTAGACCTTGTTTATTGCAGCAAACATGATTTTAGACCTTGTTTATTGCAGCAAACATGATTTTAGACCTTGTTTATTGCAGCAAACATGATTTTAGACCTTGTTTAGTGCCGCAAACATGATTTTAGACCTTGTTTATTGCAGCAAACATGATTTTAGACCTTGTTTAGGGCAGCAGACATGATTTTAGACCTTGTTTATGGCAGCAAACATGATTTTAGACCTTGTTTAGTGCCGCAAACATGATTTTAGACCTTGTTTATTGCAGCAAACATGATTTTAGACCTTGTTTATGTCAGCAAACATGATTTTAGACCTTGTTTAGTGCAGCAAACATGATTTTAGACCTTGTTTATTGCCGCAAACATGATTTTAGACCTTGTTTATTGCAGCAAACATGATTTTAGACCTTGTTTAGTGCCGCAAACATGATTTTAGACCTTGTTTATTGCAGCAAACATGATTTTAGACCTTGTTTATTGCGGCAAACATGATTTTAGACCTCGTTTATTGCAGCAAACATGATTTTAGACCTCGTTTATTGCAGCAAACATGATTTTAGACCTTGTTTAGTGCCGCAAACATGATTTTAGACCTTGTTTATTGCAGCAAACATGATTTTAGACCTTGTTTAGGGCAGCAAACATGATTTTAGACCTTGTTTATTGCAGCAAACATGATTTTAGACCTTGTTTAGTGCCGCAAACATGATTTTAGACCTTGTTTATTGCAGCAAACATGATTTTAGACCTTGTTTATTGCAGCAAACATGATTTTAGACCTTGTTTAGTGCCGCAAACATGATTTTAGACCTTGTTTATTGCAGCAAACATGATTTTAGACCTTGTTTATTGCAGCAAACATGATTTTAGACCTTGTTTATTGCAGCAAACATGATTTTAGACCTTGTTTAGTGCCGCAAACATGATTTTAGACCTTGTTTATTGCAGCAAACATGATTTTAGACCTTGTTTAGGGCAGCAGACATGATTTTAGACCTTGTTTATGGCAGCAAACATGATTTTAGACCTTGTTTAGTGCCGCAAACATGATTTTAGACCTTTTTTATTGCAGCAAACATGATTTTAGACCTTGTTTATGGCAGCAAACATGATTTTAGACCTTGTTTAGTGCAGCAAACATGATTTTAGACCTTGTTTATTGCCGCAAACATGATTTTAGACCTTGTTTATTGCAGCAAACATGATTTTAGACCTTGTTTAGTGCCGCAAACATGATTTTAGACCTTGTTTATTGCAGCAAACATGATTTTAGACCTTGTTTATTGCAGCAAACATGATTTTAGACCTTGTTTAGTGCCGCAAACATGATTTTAGACCTTGTTTATTGCAGCAAACATGATTTTAGACCTTGTTTAGGGCAGCAAACATGATTTTAGACCTTGTTTATTGCAGCAAACATGATTTTAGATCTTGTTTATTGCAGCAAACATGATTTTAGACCTTGTTTATTGCAGCAAACATGATTTTAGACCTTGTTTATGGCAGCAAACATGATTTTAGATCTTGTTTATTGCAGCAAACATGATTTTAGATCTTGTTTATTGCAGCAAACATGATTTTAGACCTTGTTTAGGGCAGCAAACATGATTCTAGACCTTGTTTATTGCAGCAAACATGATTTTAGATCTTGTTTATTGCAGCAAACATGATTCTAGACCTTGTTTATTGCGGCAAACATGATTTTAGACCTTGTTTATTGCGGCAAACATGATTTTAGACCTTGTTTATTGCGGCAAGCATGATTTTAGACCTTGTTTATTGCGGCAAACATGATTTTAGACCTTGTTTATTGCGGCAAACATGATTTTAGACCTTGTTTATTGCGGCAAACATGATTTTAGACCTCGTTTATTGCAGCAAACATGATTTTAGACCTCGTTTATTGCAGCAAACATGATTTTAGACCTTGTTTAGTGCCGCAAACATGATTTTAGACCTTGTTTATTGCAGCAAACATGATTTTAGACCTTGTTTAGGGCAGCAAACATGATTTTAGACCTTGTTTATTGCAGCAAACATGATTTTAGACCTTGTTTAGTGCCGCAAACATGATTTTAGACCTTGTTTATTGCAGCAAACATGATTTTAGACCTTGTTTATTGCAGCAAACATGATTTTAGACCTTGTTTAGTGCCGCAAACATGATTTTAGACCTTGTTTATTGCAGCAAACATGATTTTAGACCTTGTTTATTGCAGCAAACATGATTTTAGACCTTGTTTATTGCAGCAAACATGATTTTAGACCTTGTTTAGGGCAGCAAACATGATTTTAGACCTTGTTTAGTGCAGCAAACATGATTTTAGACCTTGTTTATTGCCGCAAACATGATTTTAGACCTTGTTTATTGCAGCAAACATGATTTTAGACCTTGTTTAGTGCCGCAAACATGATTTTAGACCTTGTTTATTGCAGCAAACATGATTTTAGACCTTGTTTATTGCGGCAAACATGATTTTAGACCTCGTTTATTGCAGCAAACATGATTTTAGACCTCGTTTATTGCAGCAAACATGATTTTAGACCTTGTTTAGTGCCGCAAACATGATTTTAGACCTTGTTTATTGCAGCAAACATGATTTTAGACCTTGTTTAGGGCAGCAAACATGATTTTAGACCTTGTTTATTGCAGCAAACATGATTTTAGACCTTGTTTAGTGCCGCAAACATGATTTTAGACCTTGTTTATTGCAGCAAACATGATTTTAGACCTTGTTTATTGCAGCAAACATGATTTTAGACCTTGTTTATTGCAGCAAACATGATTTTAGACCTTGTTTATTGCAGCAAACATGATTTTAGACCTTGTTTAGTGCCGCAAACATGATTTTAGACCTTGTTTATTGCAGCAAACATGATTTTAGACCTTGTTTAGGGCAGCAGACATGATTTTAGACCTTGTTTATGGCAGCAAACATGATTTTAGACCTTGTTTAGTGCCGCAAACATGATTTTAGACCTTGTTTATTGCAGCAAACATGATTTTAGACCTTGTTTATGGCAGCAAACATGATTTTAGACCTTGTTTAGTGCAGCAAACATGATTTTAGACCTTGTTTATTGCCGCAAACATGATTTTAGACCTTGTTTATTGCAGCAAACATGATTTTAGACCTTGTTTAGTGCCGCAAACATGATTTTAGACCTTGTTTATTGCAGCAAACATGATTTTAGACCTTGTTTATTGCAGCAAACATGATTTTAGACCTTGTTTAGTGCCGCAAACATGATTTTAGACCTTGTTTATTGCAACAAACATGAATTTAGACCTTGTTTATGGCAGCAAACATGATTTTAGACCTTGTTTAGTGCAGCAAACATGATTTTAGACCTTGTTTATTGCAGCAAACATGATTTTAGACCTTGTTTATTGCAGCAAACATGATTTTAGACCTTGTTTAGTGCCGCAAACATGATTTTAGACCTTGTTTAGTGCCGCAAACATGATTTTAGACCTTGTTTATTGCAGCAAACATGATTTTAGACCTTGTTTAGGGCAGCAAACATGATTTTAGACCTTGTTTATTGCAGCAAACATGATTTTAGACCTTGTTTATTGCGGCAAGCATGATTTTAGACCTTGTTTATTGCGGCAAACATGATGTTAGACCTTGTTTATTGCGGCAAACATGATTTTAGACCTTGTTTATTGCGGCAAACATGATTTTAGACCTCGTTTATTGCAGCAAACATGATTTTAGACCTCGTTTATTGCAGCAAACATGATTTTAGACCTTGTTTAGTGCCGCAAACATGATTTTAGACCTTGTTTATTGCAGCAAACATGATTTTAGACCTTGTTTAGGGCAGCAAACATGATTTTAGACCTTGTTTATTGCAGCAAACATGATTTTAGACCTTGTTTAGTGCCGCAAACATGATTTTAGACCTTGTTTATTGCAGCAAACATGATTTTAGACCTTGTTTAGTGCCGCAAACATGATTTTAGACCTTGTTTATTGCAGCAAACATGATTTTAGACCTTGTTTATGGCAGCAAACATGATTTTAGACCTTGTTTAGTGCAGCAAACATGATTTTAGACCTTGTTTATTGCCGCAAACATGATTTTAGACCTTGTTTATTGCAGCAAACATGATTTTAGACCTTGTTTATTGCGGCAAACATGATTTTAGACCTCGTTTATTGCAGCAAACATGATTTTAGACCTCGTTTATTGCAGCAAACATGATTTTAGACCTTGTTTAGTGCCGCAAACATGATTTTAGACCTTGTTTATTGCAGCAAACATGATTTTAGACCTTGTTTAGGGCAGCAAACATGATTTTAGACCTTGTTTATTGCAGCAAACATGATTTTAGACCTTGTTTAGTGCCGCAAACATGATTTTAGACCTTGTTTATTGCAGCAAACATGATTTTAGACCTTGTTTATTGCAGCAAACATGATTTTAGACCTTGTTTAGTGCCGCAAACATGATTTTAGACCTTGTTTATTGCAGCAAACATGATTTTAGACCTTGTTTATTGCAGCAAACATGATTTTAGACCTTGTTTATTGCAGCAAACATGATTTTAGACCTTGTTTAGTGCCGCAAACATGATTTTAGACCTTGTTTATTGCAGCAAACATGATTTTAGACCTTGTTTAGGGCAGCAGACATGATTTTAGACCTTGTTTATGGCAGCAAACATGATTTTAGACCTTGTTTAGTGCCGCAAACATGATTTTAGACCTTGTTTATTGCAGCAAACATGATTTTAGACCTTGTTTATGGCAGCAAACATGATTTTAGACCTTGTTTAGTGCAGCAAACATGATTTTAGACCTTGTTTATTGCCGCAAACATGATTTTAGACCTTGTTTATTGCAGCAAACATGATTTTAGACCTTGTTTAGTGCCGCAAACATGATTTTAGACCTTGTTTATTGCAGCAAACATGATTTTAGACCTTGTTTATTGCAGCAAACATGATTTTAGACCTTGTTTAGTGCCGCAAACATGATTTTAGACCTTGTTTATTGCAACAAACATGATTTTAGACCTTGTTTATTGCAGCAAACATGATTTTAGACCTTGTTTATTGCAGCAAACATGATTTTAGACCTTGTTTATTGCAGCAAACATGATTTTAGACCTTGTTTATGGCAGCAAACATGATTTTAGACCTTGTTTAGTGCCGCAAACATGATTTTAGACCTTGTTTATTGCAGCAAACATGATTTTAGACCTTGTTTATGGCAGCAAACATGATTTTAGACCTTGTTTAGTGCAGCAAACATGATTTTAGACCTTGTTTATTGCCGCAAACATGATTTTAGACCTTGTTTATTGCAGCAAACATGATTTTAGACCTTGTTTAGTGCCGCAAACATGATTTTAGACCTTGTTTATTGCAGCAAACATGATTTTAGACCTTGTTTAGTGCCGCAAACATGATTTTAGACCTTGTTTATTGCAACAAACATGAATTTAGACCTTGTTTATGGCAGTAAACATGATTTTAGACCTTGTTTAGTGCAGCAAACATGATTTTAGACCTTGTTTATTGCAGCAAACATGATTTTAGACCTTGTTTATTGCAGCAAACATGATTTTAGACCTTGTTTAGTGCCGCAAACATGATTTTAGACCTTGTTTAGTGCCGCAAACATGATTTTAGACCTTGTTTATTGCAGCAAACATGATTTTAGACCTTGTTTAGTGCAGCAAACATGATTTTAGACCTTGTTTATTGCAGCAAACATGATTTTAGACCTTGTTTATTGCGGCAAGCATGATTTTAGACCTTGTTTATTGCGGCAAACATGATGTTAGACCTTGTTTATTGCGGCAAACATGATTTTAGACCTTGTTTATTGCGGCAAACATGATTTTAGACCTCGTTTATTGCAGCAAACATGATTTTAGACCTCGTTTATTGCAGCAAACATGATTTTAGACCTTGTTTAGTGCCGCAAACATGATTTTAGACCTTGTTTATTGCAGCAAACATGATTTTAGACCTTGTTTAGGGCAGCAAACATGATTTTAGACCTTGTTTATTGCAGCAAACATGATTTTAGACCTTGTTTAGTGCCGCAAACATGATTTTAGACCTTGTTTATTGCAGCAAACATGATTTTAGACCTTGTTTAGTGCCGCAAACATGATTTTAGACCTTGTTTATTGCAGCAAACATGATTTTAGACCTTGTTTATGGCAGCAAACATGATTTTAGACCTTGTTTAGTGCAGCAAACATGATTTTAGACCTTGTTTATTGCCGCAAACATGATTTTAGACCTTGTTTATTGCAGCAAACATGATTTTAGACCTTGTTTATTGCGGCAAACATGATTTTAGACCTCGTTTATTGCAGCAAACATGATTTTAGACCTCGTTTATTGCAGCAAACATGATTTTAGACCTTGTTTAGTGCCGCAAACATGATTTTAGACCTTGTTTATTGCAGCAAACATGATTTTAGACCTTGTTTAGTGCCGCAAACATGATTTTAGACCTTGTTTATTGCAGCAAACATGATTTTAGACCTTGTTTATTGCAGCAAACATGATTTTAGACCTTGTTTATTGCAGCAAACATGATTTTAGACCTTGTTTAGTGCCGCAAACATGATTTTAGACCTTGTTTATTGCAGCAAACATGATTTTAGACCTTGTTTAGGGCAGCAGACATGATTTTAGACCTCGTTTATTGCAGCAAACATGATTTTAGACCTTGTTTAGTGCCGCAAACATGATTTTAGACCTTGTTTATTGCAGCAAACATGATTTTAGACCTTGTTTAGGGCAGCAAACATGATTTTAGACCTTGTTTATTGCAGCAAACATGATTTTAGACCTTGTTTAGTGCCGCAAACATGATTTTAGACCTTGTTTATTGCAGCAAACATGATTTTAGACCTTGTTTAGTGCCGCAAACATGATTTTAGACCTTGTTTATTGCAGCAAACATGATTTTAGACCTTGTTTATGGCAGCAAACATGATTTTAGACCTTGTTTAGTGCAGCAAACATGATTTTAGACCTTGTTTATTGCCGCAAACATGATTTTAGACCTTGTTTATTGCAGCAAACATGATTTTAGACCTTGTTTATTGCGGCAAACATGATTTTAGACCTCGTTTATTGCAGCAAACATGATTTTAGACCTCGTTTATTGCAGCAAACATGATTTTAGACCTTGTTTAGTGCCGCAAACATGATTTTAGACCTTGTTTATTGCAGCAAACATGATTTTAGACCTTGTTTAGTGCCGCAAACATGATTTTAGACCTTGTTTATTGCAGCAAACATGATTTTAGACCTTGTTTATTGCAGCAAACATGATTTTAGACCTTGTTTATTGCAGCAAACATGATTTTAGACCTTGTTTAGTGCCGCAAACATGATTTTAGACCTTGTTTATTGCAGCAAACATGATTTTAGACCTTGTTTAGGGCAGCAGACATGATTTTAGACCTTGTTTATGGCAGCAAACATGATTTTAGACCTTGTTTAGTGCCGCAAACATGATTTTAGACCTTGTTTATTGCAGCAAACATGATTTTAGACCTTGTTTATGGCAGCAAACATGATTTTAGACCTTGTTTAGTGCAGCAAACATGATTTTAGACCTTGTTTATTGCCGCAAACATGATTTTAGACCTTGTTTATTGCAGCAAACATGATTTTAGACCTTGTTTAGTGCCGCAAACATGATTTTAGACCTTGTTTATTGCAGCAAACATGATTTTAGACCTTGTTTATTGCAGCAAACATGATTTTAGACCTTGTTTAGTGCCGCAAACATGATTTTAGACCTTGTTTATTGCAGCAAACATGATTTTAGACCTTGTTTATTGCAGCAAACATGATTTTAGACCTTGTTTAGTGCCGCAAACATGATTTTAGACCTTGTTTATTGCAGCAAACATGATTTTAGACCTTGTTTAGTGCCGCAAACATGATTTTAGACCTTGTTTATTGCAGCAAACATGATTTTAGACCTTGTTTATTGCAGCAAACATGATTTTAGACCTTGTTTATTGCAGCAAACATGATTTTAGACCTTGTTTAGTGCCGCAAACATGATTTTAGACCTTGTTTATTGCAGCAAACATGATTTTAGACCTTGTTTAGGGCAGCAGACATGATTTTAGACCTTGTTTATGGCAGCAAACATGATTTTAGACCTTGTTTAGTGCCGCAAACATGATTTTAGACCTTGTTTATTGCAGCAAACATGATTTTAGACCTTGTTTATGTCAGCAAACATGATTTTAGACCTTGTTTAGTGCAGAAAACATGATTTTAGACCTTGTTTAGGGCAGCAAACATGATTTTAGACCTTGTTTAGTGCCGCAAACATGATTTTAGACCTTGTTTATTGCAGCAAACATGATTTTAGACCTTGTTCAGTGCCGCAAACATGATTTTAGACCTTGTTTATTGCAGCAAACATGATTTTAGACCTTGTTTATTGCAGCAAACATGATTTTAGACCTTGTTTAGTGCCGCAAACATGATTTTAGACCTTGTTTATTGCAACAAACATGATTTTAGACCTTGTTTATGGCAGCAAACATGATTTTAGACCTTGTTTAGTGCAGCAAACATGATTTTAGACCTTGTTTATTGCAGCAAACATGATTTTAGACCTTGTTTAGTGCCGCAAACATGATTTTAGACCTTGTTTATTGCAGCAAACATGATTTTAGACCTTGTTTATTGCAGCAAACATGATTTTAGACCTTGTTTAGTGCCGCAAACATGATTTTAGACCTTGTTTATTGCAGCAAACATGATTTTAGACCTTGTTTAGGGCAGCAAACATGATTTTAGACCTTGTTTATTGCAGCAAACATGATTTTAGATCTTGTTTATTGCAGCAAACATGATTTTAGACCTTGTTTATTGCAGCAAACATGATTTTAGACCTTGTTTATGGCAGCAAACATGATTTTAGATCTTGTTTATTGCAGCAAACATGATTTTAGATCTTGTTTATTGCAGCAAACATGATTTTAGACCTTGTTTAGGGCAGCAAACATGATTCTAGACCTTGTTTATTGCAGCAAACATGATTTTAGATCTTGTTTATTGCAGCAAACATGATTCTAGACCTTGTTTATTGCGGCAAACATGATTTTAGACCTTGTTTATTGCGGCAAACATGATTTTAGACCTTGTTTATTGCGGCAAGCATGATTTTAGACCTTGTTTATTGCGGCAAACATGATTTTAGACCTTGTTTATTGCGGCAAACATGATTTTAGACCTTGTTTATTGCGGCAAACATGATTTTAGACCTCGTTTATTGCAGCAAACATGATTTTAGACCTCGTTTATTGCAGCAAACATGATTTTAGACCTTGTTTAGTGCCGCAAACATGATTTTAGACCTTGTTTATTGCAGCAAACATGATTTTAGACCTTGTTTAGGGCAGCAAACATGATTTTAGACCTTGTTTATTGCAGCAAACATGATTTTAGACCTTGTTTAGTGCCGCAAACATGATTTTAGACCTTGTTTATTGCAGCAAACATGATTTTAGACCTTGTTTATTGCAGCAAACATGATTTTAGACCTTGTTTAGTGCCGCAAACATGATTTTAGACCTTGTTTATTGCAGCAAACATGATTTTAGACCTTGTTTATTGCAGCAAACATGATTTTAGACCTTGTTTATTGCAGCAAACATGATTTTAGACCTTGTTTAGTGCCGCAAACATGATTTTAGACCTTGTTTATTGCAGCAAACATGATTTTAGACCTTGTTTAGGGCAGCAGACATGATTTTAGACCTTGTTTATGGCAGCAAACATGATTTTAGACCTTGTTTAGTGCCGCAAACATGATTTTAGACCTTGTTTATTGCAGCAAACATGATTTTAGACCTTGTTTATGTCAGCAAACATGATTTTAGACCTTGTTTAGTGCAGCAAACATGATTTTAGACCTTGTTTATTGCCGCAAACATGATTTTAGACCTTGTTTATTGCAGCAAACATGATTTTAGACCTTGTTTAGTGCCGCAAACATGATTTTAGACCTTGTTTATTGCAGCAAACATGATTTTAGACCTTGTTTATTGCGGCAAACATGATTTTAGACCTCGTTTATTGCAGCAAACATGATTTTAGACCTCGTTTATTGCAGCAAACATGATTTTAGACCTCGTTTAGTGCCGCAAACATGATTTTAGACCTTGTTTATTGCAGCAAACATGATTTTAGACCTTGTTTAGGGCAGCAAACATGATTTTAGACCTTGTTTATTGCAGCAAACATGATTTTAGACCTTGTTTAGTGCCGCAAACATGATTTTAGACCTTGTTTATTGCAGCAAACATGATTTTAGACCTTGTTTATTGCAGCAAACATGATTTTAGACCTTGTTTAGTGCCGCAAACATGATTTTAGACCTTGTTTATTGCAGCAAACATGATTTTAGACCTTGTTTATTGCAGCAAACATGATTTTAGACCTTGTTTATTGCAGCAAACATGATTTTAGACCTTGTTTAGTGCCGCAAACATGATTTTAGACCTTGTTTATTGCAGCAAACATGATTTTAGACCTTGTTTAGGGCAGCAGACATGATTTTAGACCTTGTTTATGGCAGCAAACATGATTTTAGACCTTGTTTAGTGCCGCAAACATGATTTTAGACCTTTTTTATTGCAGCAAACATGATTTTAGACCTTGTTTATGGCAGCAAACATGATTTTAGACCTTGTTTAGTGCAGCAAACATGATTTTAGACCTTGTTTATTGCCGCAAACATGATTTTAGACCTTGTTTATTGCAGCAAACATGATTTTAGACCTTGTTTAGTGCCGCAAACATGATTTTAGACCTTGTTTATTGCAGCAAACATGATTTTAGACCTTGTTTATTGCAGCAAACATGATTTTAGACCTTGTTTAGTGCCGCAAACATGATTTTAGACCTTGTTTATTGCAGCAAACATGATTTTAGACCTTGTTTAGGGCAGCAAACATGATTTTAGACCTTGTTTATTGCAGCAAACATGATTTTAGATCTTGTTTATTGCAGCAAACATGATTTTAGACCTTGTTTATTGCAGCAAACATGATTTTAGACCTTGTTTATGGCAGCAAACATGATTTTAGATCTTGTTTATTGCAGCAAACATGATTTTAGATCTTGTTTATTGCAGCAAACATGATTTTAGACCTTGTTTAGGGCAGCAAACATGATTCTAGACCTTGTTTATTGCAGCAAACATGATTTTAGATCTTGTTTATTGCAGCAAACATGATTCTAGACCTTGTTTATTGCGGCAAACATGATTTTAGACCTTGTTTATTGCGGCAAACATGATTTTAGACCTTGTTTATTGCGGCAAGCATGATTTTAGACCTTGTTTATTGCGGCAAACATGATTTTAGACCTTGTTTATTGCGGCAAACATGATTTTAGACCTTGTTTATTGCGGCAAACATGATTTTAGACCTCGTTTATTGCAGCAAACATGATTTTAGACCTCGTTTATTGCAGCAAACATGATTTTAGACCTTGTTTAGTGCCGCAAACATGATTTTAGACCTTGTTTATTGCAGCAAACATGATTTTAGACCTTGTTTAGGGCAGCAAACATGATTTTAGACCTTGTTTATTGCAGCAAACATGATTTTAGACCTTGTTTAGTGCCGCAAACATGATTTTAGACCTTGTTTATTGCAGCAAACATGATTTTAGACCTTGTTTATTGCAGCAAACATGATTTTAGACCTTGTTTAGTGCCGCAAACATGATTTTAGACCTTGTTTATTGCAGCAAACATGATTTTAGACCTTGTTTATTGCAGCAAACATGATTTTAGACCTTGTTTATTGCAGCAAACATGATTTTAGACCTTGTTTAGGGCAGCAAACATGATTTTAGACCTTGTTTAGTGCAGCAAACATGATTTTAGACCTTGTTTATTGCCGCAAACATGATTTTAGACCTTGTTTATTGCAGCAAACATGATTTTAGACCTTGTTTAGTGCCGCAAACATGATTTTAGACCTTGTTTATTGCAGCAAACATGATTTTAGACCTTGTTTATTGCGGCAAACATGATTTTAGACCTCGTTTATTGCAGCAAACATGATTTTAGACCTCGTTTATTGCAGCAAACATGATTTTAGACCTTGTTTAGTGCCGCAAACATGATTTTAGACCTTGTTTATTGCAGCAAACATGATTTTAGACCTTGTTTAGGGCAGCAAACATGATTTTAGACCTTGTTTATTGCAGCAAACATGATTTTAGACCTTGTTTAGTGCCGCAAACATGATTTTAGACCTTGTTTATTGCAGCAAACATGATTTTAGACCTTGTTTATTGCAGCAAACATGATTTTAGACCTTGTTTAGTGCCGCAAACATGATTTTAGACCTTGTTTATTGCAGCAAACATGATTTTAGACCTTGTTTATTGCAGCAAACATGATTTTAGACCTTGTTTATTGCAGCAAACATGATTTTAGACCTTGTTTAGTGCCGCAAACATGATTTTAGACCTTGTTTATTGCAGCAAACATGATTTTAGACCTTGTTTAGGGCAGCAGACATGATTTTAGACCTTGTTTATGGCAGCAAACATGATTTTAGACCTTGTTTAGTGCCGCAAACATGATTTTAGACCTTGTTTATTGCAGCAAACATGATTTTAGACCTTGTTTATGGCAGCAAACATGATTTTAGACCTTGTTTAGTGCAGCAAACATGATTTTAGACCTTGTTTATTGCCGCAAACATGATTTTAGACCTTGTTTATTGCAGCAAACATGATTTTAGACCTTGTTTAGTGCCGCAAACATGATTTTAGACCTTGTTTATTGCAGCAAACATGATTTTAGACCTTGTTTATTGCAGCAAACATGATTTTAGACCTTGTTTAGTGCCGCAAACATGATTTTAGACCTTGTTTATTGCAACAAACATGAATTTAGACCTTGTTTATGGCAGCAAACATGATTTTAGACCTTGTTTAGTGCAGCAAACATGATTTTAGACCTTGTTTATTGCAGCAAACATGATTTTAGACCTTGTTTATTGCAGCAAACATGATTTTAGACCTTGTTTAGTGCCGCAAACATGATTTTAGACCTTGTTTAGTGCCGCAAACATGATTTTAGACCTTGTTTATTGCAGCAAACATGATTTTAGACCTTGTTTAGGGCAGCAAACATGATTTTAGACCTTGTTTATTGCAGCAAACATGATTTTAGACCTTGTTTATTGCGGCAAGCATGATTTTAGACCTTGTTTATTGCGGCAAACATGATGTTAGACCTTGTTTATTGCGGCAAACATGATTTTAGACCTTGTTTATTGCGGCAAACATGATTTTAGACCTCGTTTATTGCAGCAAACATGATTTTAGACCTCGTTTATTGCAGCAAACATGATTTTAGACCTTGTTTAGGGCAGCAAACATGATTTTAGACCTTGTTTATTGCAGCAAACATGATTTTAGACCTTGTTTAGTGCCGCAAACATGATTTTAGACCTTGTTTATTGCAGCAAACATGATTTTAGACCTTGTTTAGTGCCGCAAACATGATTTTAGACCTTGTTTATTGCAGCAAACATGATTTTAGACCTTGTTTATGGCAGCAAACATGATTTTAGACCTTGTTTAGTGCAGCAAACATGATTTTAGACCTTGTTTATTGCCGCAAACATGATTTTAGACCTTGTTTATTGCAGCAAACATGATTTTAGACCTTGTTTATTGCGGCAAACATGATTTTAGACCTCGTTTATTGCAGCAAACATGATTTTAGACCTCGTTTATTGCAGCAAACATGATTTTAGACCTTGTTTAGTGCCGCAAACATGATTTTAGACCTTGTTTATTGCAGCAAACATGATTTTAGACCTTGTTTAGGGCAGCAAACATGATTTTAGACCTTGTTTATTGCAGCAAACATGATTTTAGACCTTGTTTAGTGCCGCAAACATGATTTTAGACCTTGTTTATTGCAGCAAACATGATTTTAGACCTTGTTTATTGCAGCAAACATGATTTTAGACCTTGTTTAGTGCCGCAAACATGATTTTAGACCTTGTTTATTGCAGCAAACATGATTTTAGACCTTGTTTATTGCAGCAAACATGATTTTAGACCTTGTTTATTGCAGCAAACATGATTTTAGACCTTGTTTAGTGCCGCAAACATGATTTTAGACCTTGTTTATTGCAGCAAACATGATTTTAGACCTTGTTTAGGGCAGCAGACATGATTTTAGACCTTGTTTATGGCAGCAAACATGATTTTAGACCTTGTTTAGTGCCGCAAACATGATTTTAGACCTTGTTTATTGCAGCAAACATGATTTTAGACCTTGTTTATGGCAGCAAACATGATTTTAGACCTTGTTTAGTGCAGCAAACATGATTTTAGACCTTGTTTATTGCCGCAAACATGATTTTAGACCTTGTTTATTGCAGCAAACATGATTTTAGACCTTGTTTAGTGCCGCAAACATGATTTTAGACCTTGTTTATTGCAGCAAACATGATTTTAGACCTTGTTTATTGCAGCAAACATGATTTTAGACCTTGTTTAGTGCCGCAAACATGATTTTAGACCTTGTTTATTGCAACAAACATGATTTTAGACCTTGTTTATTGCAGCAAACATGATTTTAGACCTTGTTTATTGCAGCAAACATGATTTTAGACCTTGTTTATTGCAGCAAACATGATTTTAGACCTTGTTTATGGCAGCAAACATGATTTTAGACCTTGTTTAGTGCCGCAAACATGATTTTAGACCTTGTTTATTGCAGCAAACATGATTTTAGACCTTGTTTATGGCAGCAAACATGATTTTAGACCTTGTTTAGTGCAGCAAACATGATTTTAGACCTTGTTTATTGCCGCAAACATGATTTTAGACCTTGTTTATTGCAGCAAACATGATTTTAGACCTTGTTTAGTGCCGCAAACATGATTTTAGACCTTGTTTATTGCAGCAAACATGATTTTAGACCTTGTTTATTGCAGCAAACATGATTTTAGACCTTGTTTAGTGCCGCAAACATGATTTTAGACCTTGTTTATTGCAACAAACATGAATTTAGACCTTGTTTATGGCAGCAAACATGATTTTAGACCTTGTTTAGTGCAGCAAACATGATTTTAGACCTTGTTTATTGCAGCAAACATGATTTTAGACCTTGTTTATTGCAGCAAACATGATTTTAGACCTTGTTTAGTGCCGCAAACATGATTTTAGACCTTGTTTAGTGCCGCAAACATGATTTTAGACCTTGTTTATTGCAGCAAACATGATTTTAGACCTTGTTTAGTGCAGCAAACATGATTTTAGACCTTGTTTATTGCAGCAAACATGATTTTAGACCTTGTTTATTGCGGCAAGCATGATTTTAGACCTTGTTTATTGCGGCAAACATGATGTTAGACCTTGTTTATTGCGGCAAACATGATTTTAGACCTTGTTTATTGCGGCAAACATGATTTTAGACCTCGTTTATTGCAGCAAACATGATTTTAGACCTCGTTTATTGCAGCAAACATGATTTTAGACCTTGTTTAGTGCCGCAAACATGATTTTAGACCTTGTTTATTGCAGCAAACATGATTTTAGACCTTGTTTAGGGCAGCAAACATGATTTTAGACCTTGTTTATTGCAGCAAACATGATTTTAGACCTTGTTTAGTGCCGCAAACATGATTTTAGACCTTGTTTATTGCAGCAAACATGATTTTAGACCTTGTTTAGTGCCGCAAACATGATTTTAGACCTTGTTTATTGCAGCAAACATGATTTTAGACCTTGTTTATGGCAGCAAACATGATTTTAGACCTTGTTTAGTGCAGCAAACATGATTTTAGACCTTGTTTATTGCCGCAAACATGATTTTAGACCTTGTTTATTGCAGCAAACATGATTTTAGACCTTGTTTATTGCGGCAAACATGATTTTAGACCTCGTTTATTGCAGCAAACATGATTTTAGACCTCGTTTATTGCAGCAAACATGATTTTAGACCTTGTTTAGTGCCGCAAACATGATTTTAGACCTTGTTTATTGCAGCAAACATGATTTTAGACCTTGTTTAGTGCCGCAAACATGATTTTAGACCTTGTTTATTGCAGCAAACATGATTTTAGACCTTGTTTATTGCAGCAAGCATGATTTTAGACCTTGTTTATTGCGGCAAACATGATGTTAGACCTTGTTTATTGCGGCAAACATGATTTTAGACCTTGTTTATTGCGGCAAACATGATTTTAGACCTCGTTTATTGCAGCAAACATGATTTTAGACCTCGTTTATTGCAGCAAACATGATTTTAGACCTTGTTTAGTGCCGCAAACATGATTTTAGACCTTGTTTATTGCAGCAAACATGATTTTAGACCTTGTTTAGGGCAGCAAACATGATTTTAGACCTTGTTTATTGCAGCAAACATGATTTTAGACCTTGTTTAGTGCCGCAAACATGATTTTAGACCTTGTTTATTGCAGCAAACATGATTTTAGACCTTGTTTAGTGCCGCAAACATGATTTTAGACCTTGTTTATTGCAGCAAACATGATTTTAGACCTTGTTTATGGCAGCAAACATGATTTTAGACCTTGTTTAGTGCAGCAAACATGATTTTAGACCTTGTTTATTGCCGCAAACATGATTTTAGACCTTGTTTATTGCAGCAAACATGATTTTAGACCTTGTTTATTGCGGCAAACATGATTTTAGACCTCGTTTATTGCAGCAAACATGATTTTAGACCTCGTTTATTGCAGCAAACATGATTTTAGACCTTGTTTAGTGCCGCAAACATGATTTTAGACCTTGTTTATTGCAGCAAACATGATTTTAGACCTTGTTTAGTGCCGCAAACATGATTTTAGACCTTGTTTATTGCAGCAAACATGATTTTAGACCTTGTTTATTGCAGCAAACATGATTTTAGACCTTGTTTATTGCAGCAAACATGATTTTAGACCTTGTTTAGTGCCGCAAACATGATTTTAGACCTTGTTTATTGCAGCAAACATGATTTTAGACCTTGTTTAGGGCAGCAGACATGATTTTAGACCTTGTTTATGGCAGCAAACATGATTTTAGACCTTGTTTAGTGCCGCAAACATGATTTTAGACCTTGTTTATTGCAGCAAACATGATTTTAGACCTTGTTTATGGCAGCAAACATGATTTTAGACCTTGTTTAGTGCAGCAAACATGATTTTAGACCTTGTTTATTGCCGCAAACATGATTTTAGACCTTGTTTATTGCAGCAAACATGATTTTAGACCTTGTTTAGTGCCGCAAACATGATTTTAGACCTTGTTTATTGCAGCAAACATGATTTTAGACCTTGTTTATTGCAGCAAACATGATTTTAGACCTTGTTTAGTGCCGCAAACATGATTTTAGACCTTGTTTATTGCAACAAACATGATTTTAGACCTTGTTTATGGCAGCAAACATGATTTTAGACCTTGTTTAGTGCAGCAAACATGATTTTAGACCTTGTTTATTGCAGCAAACATGATTTTAGACCTTGTTTATTGCAGCAAACATGATTTTAGACCTTGTTTATTGCAGCAAACATGATTTTAGACCTTGTTTAGTGCCGCAAACATGATTTTAGACCTTGTTTATTGCAGCAAACATGATTTTAGACCTTGTTTAGGGCAGCAAACATGATTTTAGACCTTGTTTATTGCAGCAAACATGATTTTAGACCTTGTTTAGTGCCGCAAACATGATTTTAGACCTTGTTTATTGCAGCAAACATGATTTTAGACCTTGTTTAGGGCAGCAAACATGATTTTAGACCTTGTTTATTGCAGCAAACATGATTTTAGATCTTGTTTATTGCAGCAAACATGATTTTAGACCTTGTTTATTGCAGCAAACATGATTTTAGACCTTGTTTATTGCAGCAAACATGATTTTAGATCTTGTTTATTGCAGCAAACATGATTTTAGACCTTGTTTATTGCAGCAAACATGATTCTAGACCTTGTTTATGGCAGCAAACATGATTTTAGACCTTGTTTAGTGCAGCAAACATGATTTTAGACCTTGTTTATTGCAGAAAACATGATTTTAGACCTTGTTTATTGCGGCAAACATGATTTTAGACCTCGTTTATTGCAGCAAACATGATTTTAGACCTTGTTTAGTGCCGCAAACATGATTTTAGACCTTGTTTATTGCAGCAAACATGATTTTAGACCTTGTTTAGGGCAGCAAACATGATTTTAGACCTTGTTTATTGCAGCAAACATGATTTTAGACCTTGTTTAGTGCCGCAAACATGATTTTAGACCTTGTTTATTGCAGCAAACATGATTTTAGACCTTGTTTATTGCAGCAAACATGATTTTAGACCTTGTTTAGTGCCGCAAACATGATTTTAGACCTTGTTTATTGCAGCAAACATGATTTTAGACCTTGTTTATTGCAGCAAACATGATTTTAGACCTTGTTTATTGCAGCAAACATGATTTTAGACCTTGTTTAGTGCCGCAAACATGATTTTAGACCTTGTTTATTGCAGCAAACATGATTTTAGACCTTGTTTAGGGCAGCAGACATGATTTTAGACCTTGTTTATGGCAGCAAACATGATTTTAGACCTTGTTTAGTGCCGCAAACATGATTTTAGACCTTGTTTATTGCAGCAAACATGATTTTAGACCTTGTTTATGGCAGCAAACATGATTTTAGACCTTGTTTAGTGCAGCAAACATGATTTTAGACCTTGTTTATTGCCGCAAACATGATTTTAGACCTTGTTTATTGCAGCAAACATGATTTTAGACCTTGTTTAGTGCCGCAAACATGATTTTAGACCTTGTTTATTGCAGCAAACATGATTTTAGACCTTGTTTATTGCAGCAAACATGATTTTAGACCTTGTTTAGTGCCGCAAACATGATTTTAGACCTTGTTTATTGCAACAAACATGATTTTAGACCTTGTTTATGGCAGCAAACATGATTTTAGACCTTGTTTAGTGCAGCAAACATGATTTTAGACCTTGTTTATTGCAGCAAACATGATTTTAGACCTCGTTTATTGCAGCAAACATGATTTTAGACCTCGTTTATTGCAGCAAACATGATTTTAGACCTTGTTTAGGGCAGCAAACATGATTTTAGACCTTGTTTATTGCAGCAAACATGATTTTAGACCTTGTTTAGTGCCGCAAACATGATTTTAGACCTTGTTTATTGCAGCAAACATGATTTTAGACCTTGTTTATTGCAGCAAACATGATTTTAGACCTTGTTTAGTGCCGCAAACATGATTTTAGACCTTGTTTATTGCAGCAAACATGATTTTAGACCTTGTTTATTGCAGCAAACATGATTTTAGACCTTGTTTATTGCAGCAAACATGATTTTAGACCTTGTTTAGTGCCGCAAACATGATTTTAGACCTTGTTTATTGCAGCAAACATGATTTTAGACCTTGTTTAGGGCAGCAGACATGATTTTAGACCTTGTTTATGGCAGCAAACATGATTTTAGACCTTGTTTAGTGCCGCAAACATGATTTTAGACCTTGTTTATTGCAGCAAACATGATTTTAGACCTTGTTTATGGCAGCAAACATGATTTTAGACCTTGTTTAGTGCAGCAAACATGATTTTAGACCTTGTTTATTGCCGCAAACATGATTTTAGACCTTGTTTATTGCAGCAAACATGATTTTAGACCTTGTTTAGTGCCGCAAACATGATTTTAGACCTTGTTTATTGCAGCAAACATGATTTTAGACCTTGTTTATTGCAGCAAACATGATTTTAGACCTTGTTTAGTGCCGCAAACATGATTTTAGACCTTGTTTATTGCAACAAACATGATTTTAGACCTTGTTTATGGCAGCAAACATGATTTTAGACCTTGTTTAGTGCAGCAAACATGATTTTAGACCTTGTTTATTGCAGCAAACATGATTTTAGACCTTGTTTATTGCAGCAAACATGATTTTAGACCTTGTTTATTGCAGCAAACATGATTTTAGACCTTGTTTAGTGCCGCAAACATGATTTTAGACCTTGTTTATTGCAGCAAACATGATTTTAGACCTTGTTTAGGGCAGCAAACATGATTTTAGACCTTGTTTATTGCAGCAAACATGATTTTAGACCTTGTTTAGTGCCGCAAACATGATTTTAGACCTTGTTTATTGCAGCAAACATGATTTTAGACCTTGTTTAGGGCAGCAAACATGATTTTAGACCTTGTTTATTGCAGCAAACATGATTTTAGATCTTGTTTATTGCAGCAAACATGATTTTAGACCTTGTTTATTGCAGCAAACATGATTCTAGACCTTGTTTATGGCAGCAAACATGATTTTAGACCTTGTTTAGTGCAGCAAACATGATTTTAGACCTTGTTTATTGCAGCAAACATGATTTTAGACCTTGTTTATTGCAGCAAACATGATTTTAGACCTTGTTTAGTGCCGCAAACATGATTTTAGACCTTGTTTATTGCAGCAAACATGATTTTAGACCTTGTTTATTGCAGCAAACATGATTTTAGACCTTGTTTAGTGCCGCAAACATGATTTTAGACCTTGTTTATTGCAACAAACATGATTTTAGACCTTGTTTATGGCAGCAAACATGATTTTAGACCTTGTTTAGTGCAGCAAACATTATTTTAGACCTTGTTTATTGCAGCAAACATGATTTTAGACCTTGTTTAGTGCCGCAAACATGATTTTAGACCTTGTTTATTGCAGCAAACATGATTTTAGACCTTGTTTAGTGCCGCAAACATGATTTTAGACCTTGTTTATTGCAGCAAACATGATTTTAGACCTTGTTTAGGGCAGCAGACATGATTTTAGACCTTGTTTATGGCAGCAAACATGATTTTAGACCTTGTTTAGTGCCGCAAACATGATTTTAGACCTTGTTTATTGCAGCAAACATGATTTTAGACCTTGTTTATGGCAGCAAACATGATTTTAGACCTTGTTTAGTGCAGCAAACATGATTTTAGACCTTGTTTATTGCCGCAAACATGATTTTAGACCTTGTTTATTGCAGCAAACATGATTTTAGACCTTGTTTAGTGCCGCAAACATGATTTTAGACCTTGTTTATTGCAGCAAACATGATTTTAGACCTTGTTTATTGCAGCAAACATGATTTTAGACCTTGTTTAGTGCCGCAAACATGATTTTAGACCTTGTTTATTGCAACAAACATGATTTTAGACCTTGTTTATGGCAGCAAACATGATTTTAGACCTTGTTTAGTGCAGCAAACATGATTTTAGACCTTGTTTATTGCAGCAAACATGATTTTAGACCTTGTTTATTGCAGCAAACATGATTTTAGACCTTGTTTATTGCAGCAAACATGATTTTAGACCTTGTTTAGGGCAGCAAACATGATTTTAGACCTTGTTTATTGCAGCAAACATGATTTTAGACCTTGTTTAGTGCCGCAAACATGATTTTAGACCTTGTTTATTGCAGCAAACATGATTTTAGACCTTGTTTAGGGCAGCAAACATGATTTTAGACCTTGTTTATTGCAGCAAACATGATTTTAGATCTTGTTTATTGCAGCAAACATGATTTTAGACCTTGTTTATTGCAGCAAACATGATTCTAGACCTTGTTTATGGCAGCAAACATGATTTTAGACCTTGTTTAGTGCAGCAAACATGATTTTAGACCTTGTTTATTGCAGCAAACATGATTTTAGACCTTGTTTATTGCAGCAAACATGATTTTAGACCTTGTTTAGGGCAGCAAACATGATTTTAGACCTTGTTTATTGCAGCAAACATGATTTTAGACCTTGTTTAGTGCCGCAAACATGATTTTAGACCTTGTTTATTGCAGCAAACATGATTTTAGACCTTGTTTAGTGCCGCAAACATGATTTTAGACCTTGTTTATTGCAGCAAACATGATTTTAGACCTTGTTTATTGCAGCAAACATGATTTTAGACCTTGTTTAGTGCCGCAAACATGATTTTAGACCTTGTTTATTGCAACAAACATGATTTTAGACCTTGTTTATGGCAGCAAACATGATTTTAGACCTTGTTTAGTGCAGCAAACATTATTTTAGACCTTGTTTATTGCAGCAAACATGATTTTAGACCTTGTTTAGTGCCGCAAACATGATTTTAGACCTTGTTTATTGCAGCAAACATGATTTTAGACCTTGTTTAGGGCAGCAAACATGATTTTAGACCTTGTTTATTGCAGCAAACATGATTTTAGACCTTGTTTAGTGCCGCAAACATGATTTTAGACCTTGTTTATTGCAGCAAACATGATTTTAGACCTTGTTTAGGGCAGCAAACATGATTTTAGACCTTGTTTATTGCAGCAAACATGATTTTAGATCTTGTTTATTGCAGCAAACATGATTTTAGACCTTGTTTATTGCAGCAAACATGATTCTAGACCTTGTTTATTGCAGCAAACATGATTTTAGACCTTGTTTATTGCAGCAAACATGATTTTAGACCTTGTTTAGGGCAGCAAACATGATTTTAGACCTTGTTTAGTGCCGCAAACATGATTTTAGACCTTGTTTATTGCAGCAAACATGATTTTAGACCTTGTTTATGGCAGCAAACATGATTTTAGATCTTGTTTATTGCAGCAAACATGATTTTAGATCTTGTTTATTGCAGCAAACATGATTTTAGACCTTGTTTATTGCAGCAAACATGATTTTAGACCTTGTTTATTGCAGCAAACATGATTTTAGACCTTGTTTATTGCAGCAAACATGATTTTAGACCTTGTTTATGGCAGCAAACATGATTTTAGATCTTGTTTATTGCAGCAAACATGATTTTAGATCTTGTTTATTGCAGCAAACATGATTTTAGACCTTGTTTAGTGCAGCAAACATGATTCTAGACCTTGTTTATTGCAGCAAACATGATTTTAGACCTTGTTTATTGCAGCAAACATGATTTTAGACCTTGTTTATGGCAGCAAACATGATTTTAGATCTTGTTTATTGCAGCAAACATGATTTTAGATCTTGTTTATTGCAGCAAACATGATTTTAGACCTTGTTTAGGGCAGCAAACATGATTCTAGACCTTGTTTATTGCAGCAAACATGATTTTAGATCTTGTTTATTGCAGCAAACATGATTCTAGACCTTGTTTATTGCGGCAAACATGATTTTAGACCTTGTTTATTGCGGCAAACATGATTTTAGACCTTGTTTATTGCGGCAAGCATGATTTTAGACCTTGTTTATTGCGGCAAACATGATTTTAGACCTTGTTTATTGCGGCAAACATGATTTTAGACCTCGTTTATTGCGGCAAACATGATTTTAGACCTCGTTTATTGCAGCAAACATGATTTTAGACCTTGTTTATTGCAGCAAACATGATTTTAGACCTTGTTTAGTGCCGCAAACATGATTTTAGACCTTGTTTATTGCAGCAAACATGATTTTAGACCTTGTTTAGGGCAGCAAACATGATTTTAGACCTTGTTTATTGCAGCAAACATGATTTTAGACCTTGTTTATTGCAGCAAACATGATTTTAGACCTTGTTTATGGCAGCAAACATGATTTTAGATCTTGTTTATTGCAGCAAACATGATTTTAGATCTTGTTTATTGCAGCAAACATGATTTTAGACCTTGTTTAGGGCAGCAAACATGATTCTAGACCTTGTTTATTGCAGCAAACATGATTTTAGATCTTGTTTATTGCAGCAAACATGATTCTAGACCTTGTTTATTGCGGCAAACATGATTTTAGACCTTGTTTATTGCGGCAAGCATGATTTTAGACCTTGTTTATTGCGGCAAACATGATTTTAGACCTTGTTTATTGCGGCAAACATGATTTTAGACCTCGTTTATTGCGGCAAACATGATTTTAGACCTCGTTTATTGCGGCAAACATGATTTTAGACCTTGTTTATTGCAGCAAACATGATTTTAGACCTTGTTTAGTGCCGCAAACATGATTTTAGACCTTGTTTATTGCAGCAAACATGATTTTAGACCTTGTTTATTGCGGCAAACATGATTTTAGACCTTGTTTATTGCGGCAAACATGATTTTAGACCTTGTTTATTGCGGCAAGCATGATTTTAGACCTTGTTTATTGCGGCAAACATGATTCTAGACCTTGTTTATTGCGGCAAACATGATTTTAGACCTTGTTTATTGCGGCAAACATGATTTTAGACCTTGTTTATTGCGGCAAGCATGATTTTAGACCTTGTTTATTGCGGCAAACATGATTTTAGACCTTGTTTATTGCGGCAAACATGATTTTAGACCTCGTTTATTGCGGCAAACATGATTTTAGACCTTGTTTATTGCGGCAAACATGATTTTAGACCTTGTTTATTGCGGCAAACATGATTTTAGACCTCGTTTATTGCGGCAAACATGATTTTAGACCTCGTTTATTGCAGCAAACATGATTTTAGACCTTGTTTATTGCAGCAAACATGATTTTAGACCTTGTTTAGTGCCGCAAACATGATTTTAGACCTTGTTTATTGCAGCAAACATGATTTTAGACCTTGTTTAGGGCAGCAAACATGATTTTAGACCTTGTTTATTGCAGTAAACATGATTTTAGACCTTGTTTATTGCAGCAAACATGATTTTAGACCTTGTTTATGGCAGCAAACATGATTTTAGATCTTGTTTATTGCAGCAAACATGATTTTAGATCTTGTTTATTGCAGCAAACATGATTTTAGACCTTGTTTAGGGCAGCAAACATGATTCTAGACCTTGTTTATTGCAGCAAACATGATTTTAGATCTTGTTTATTGCAGCAAACATGATTCTAGACCTTGTTTATTGCGGCAAACATGATTTTAGACCTTGTTTATTGCGGCAAGCATGATTTTAGACCTTGTTTATTGCGGCAAACATGATTTTAGACCTTGTTTATTGCGGCAAACATGATTTTAGACCTCGTTTATTGCGGCAAACATGATTTTAGACCTCGTTTATTGCGGCAAACATGATTTTAGACCTTGTTTATTGCAGCAAACATGATTTTAGACCTTGTTTAGTGCCGCAAACATGATTTTAGACCTTGTTTATTGCAGCAAACATGATTTTAGACCTTGTTTAGGGCAGCAAACATGATTTTAGACCTTGTTTATTGCAGCAAACATGATTTTAGACCTTGTTTAGTGCCGCAAACATGATTTTAGACCTTGTTTATTGCAGCAAACATGATTTTAGACCTTGTTTATTGCAGCAAACATGATTTTAGACCTTGTTTAGTGCCGCAAACATGATTTTAGACATTGTTTATTGCAGCAAACATGATTTAGACCTTGTTTATTGCAGCAAACATGATTTTAGACCTTGTTTATTGCAGCAAACATGATTTTAGACCTTGTTTAGGGCAGCAAACATGATTTTAGACCTTGTTTATTGCAGCAAACATGATTTTAGACCTTGTTTAGTGCCGCAAACATGATTTTAGACCTTGTTTATTGCAGCAAACATGATTTTAGACCTTGTTTATGGCAGCAAACATGATTTTAGACCTTGTTTAGTGCAGCAAACATGATTTTAGACCTTGTTTATTGCAGCAAACATGATTTTAGACCTTGTTTATTGCAGCAAACATGATTTTAGACCTTGTTTAGTGCAGCAAACATGATTTTAGACCTTGTTTATTGCAGCAAACATGATTTTAGACCTTGTTTATGGCAGCAAACATGATTTTAGATCTTGTTTATTGCAGCAAACATGATTTTAGATCTTGTTTATTGCAGCAAACATGATTTTAGACCTTGTTTAGGGCAGCAAACATGATTCTAGACCTTGTTTATTGCAGCAAACATGATTTTAGATCTTGTTTATTGCAGCAAACATGATTCTAGACCTTGTTTATTGCGGCAAACATGATTTTAGACCTTGTTTATTGCGGCAAACATGATTTTAGACCTTGTTTATTGCGGCAAGCATGATTTTAGACCTTGTTTATTGCGGCAAACATGATTTTAGACCTTGTTTATTGCGGCAAACATGATTTTAGACCTCGTTTATTGCGGCAAACATGATTTTAGACCTCGTTTATTGCGGCAAACATGATTTTAGACCTCGTTTATTGCAGCAAACATGATTTTAGACCTTGTTTAGTGCCGCAAACATGATTTTAGACCTTGTTTATTGCAGCAAACATGATTTTAGACCTTGTTTAGGGCAGCAAACATGATTTTAGACCTTGTTTATTGCAGCAAACATGATTTTAGACCTTGTTTAGTGCCGCAAACATGATTTTAGACCTTGTTTATTGCAGCAAACATGATTTTAGACCTTGTTTATTGCAGCAAACATGATTTTAGACCTTGTTTAGTGCCGCAAACATGATTTTAGACATTGTTTATTGCAGCAAACATGATTTAGACCTTGTTTATTGCAGCAAACATGATTTTAGACCTTGTTTATTGCAGCAAACATGATTTTAGACCTTGTTTAGGGCAGCAAACATGATTTTAGACCTTGTTTATTGCAGCAAACATGATTTTAGACCTTGTTTAGTGCCGCAAACATGATTTTAGACCTTGTTTATTGCAGCAAACATGATTTTAGACCTTGTTTATGGCAGCAAACATGATTTTAGACCTTGTTTAGTGCAGCAAACATGATTTTAGACCTTGTTTATTGCAGCAAACATGATTTTAGACCTTGTTTATTGCAGCAAACATGATTTTAGACCTTGTTTAGTGCCGCAAACATGATTCTAGACCTTGTTTATTGCAGCAAACATGATTTTAGACCTTGTTTAGGGCAGCAAACATGATTTTAGACCTTGTTTATTGCAGCAAACATGATTTTAGACCTTGTTTATTGCAGCAAACATGATTTTAGACCTTGTTTATGGCAGCAAACATGATTTTAGATCTTGTTTATTGCAGCAAACATGATTTTAGATCTTGTTTATTGCAGCAAACATGATTTTAGACCTTGTTTAGGGCAGCAAACATGATTCTAGACCTTGTTTATTGCAGCAAACATGATTTTAGATCTTGTTTATTGCAGCAAACATGATTCTAGACCTTGTTTATTGCAGCAAACATGATTTTAGACCTTGTTTATTGCAGCAAACATGATTTTAGACCTTGTTTATGGCAGCAAACATGATTTTAGACCTTGTTTAGTGCAGCAAACATGATTTTAGACCTTGTTTATTGCAGCAAACATGATTTTAGACCTTGTTTATTGCAGCAAACATGATTTTAGACCTTGTTTAGTGCCGCAAACATGATTTTAGACCTTGTTTATTGCAGCAAACATGATTTTAGACCTTGTTTAGGGCAGCAGACATGATTTTAGACCTTGTTTATGGCAGCAAACATGATTTTAGACCTTGTTTAGTGCCGCAAACATGATTTTAGACCTTGTTTATTGCAGCAAACATGATTTTAGACCTTGTTTATTGCATCAAACATGATTTTAGACCTTGTTTAGTGCAGCAAACATGATTTTAGACCTTGTTTATTGCAGCAAACATGATTTTAGACCTTGTTTATTGCAGCAAACATGATTTTAGACCTTGTTTATTGCAGCAAACATGATTTTAGATCTTATTTATTGCCGCAAACATGATTTTAGACCTTGTTTATTGCAGCAAACATGATTTTAGACCTTGTTTAGGGCAGCAAACATGATTTTAGACCTTGTTTATTGCAGCAAACATGATTTTAGACCTTGTTTAGTGCCGCAAACATGATTTTAGACCTTGTTTATTGCAGCAAACATGATTTTAGACCTTGTTTAGGGCAGCAAACATGATTTTAGACCTTGTTTATTGCAGCAAACATGATTTTAGATCTTGTTTATTGCAGCAAACATGATTTTAGACCTTGTTTATTGCAGCAAACATGATTCTAGACCTTGTTTATTGCAGCAAACATGATTTTAGACCTTGTTTATTGCAGCAAACATGATTTTAGACCTTGTTTAGGGCAGCAAACATGATTTTAGACCTTGTTTAGTGCCGCAAACATGATTTTAGACCTTGTTTATTGCAGCAAACATGATTTTAGACCTTGTTTATGGCAGCAAACATGATTTTAGATATTGTTTATTGCAGCAAACATGATTTTAGATCTTGTTTATTGCAGCAAACATGATTTTAGACCTTGTTTATTGCAGCAAACATGATTTTAGATCTTGTTTAGTGCCGCAAACATGATTTTAGACCTTGTTTAGTGCCGCAAACATGATTTTAGACCTTGTTTATTGCATCAAACATGATTTTAGACCTTGTTTATTGCAGCAAGCATGATTTTAGACCTTGTTTATTGCAGCAAACATGATTCTAGACCTTGTTTATTGCAGCAAACATGATTTTAGATCTTGTTTATTGCAGCAAACATGATTTTAGACCTTGTTTAGGGCAGCAAACATGATTCTAGACCTTGTTTATTGCAGCAAACATGATTTTAGATCTTGTTTATTGCAGCAAACATGATTCTAGACCTTGTTTATTGCAGCAAACATGATTTTAGACCTTGCTTATTGCAGCAAACATGATTTTAGACCTTGTTTATTGCAGCAAACATGATTCTAGACCTTGTTTATTGCAGCAAACATGATTTTAGATCTTGTTTATTGAAGCAAACATGATTTTAGACCTTGTTTAGGGCAGCAAACATGATTCTAGACCTTGTTTATTGCAGCAAACATGATTTTAGATCTTGTTTATTGCAGCAAACATGATTCTAGACCTTGTTTATTGCAGCAAATGTGTTTAAAACATCATAAAGCTTGCTTCTGCACTTAGTTTGACCTGTTTAGTCGACATATAATATGTAATTTTGAAGTTTTGATGCGCACCTTTTCCGGACCAGAGGACATTTTGGGTGCATTTCAGCTGATGTTATTAGCAGTAGCTAATACAAAGACGCAAGACTTGAAACCAAACGATGTATTGGGTAAGTATGAAGCCTTCCAGAACATTCTGAACGAAGACCATCGAAGGTAAGGGAATATTTATGCTGAAATCTGTGTTTCTGTTGACTCCAACATGCGATTTCTGTAACGTTAAGGTTGCATAAAGAAGCAGTGTATCTTTCTAACTATATGTAGAACATGTATATTTAGTCAAAGTTTATGATGTCTATTTACGTTATCTTGCCGTGCTACCTAGATTTCCTGCGGACATTTTTGAGTAATTTCTGAACATGAACTCAATGTAAATGGACATTTATGGATATAAATGGCATATTATTGGAAAAAAAAAATGTACTGTGTAAAATGTCCTATTACTGTCATCTGATGAAGATTTTCAAAAGGTTAGTGAATGATTTATTTTTTAATCCTGCTTTTATAATTTTATATTTTCTGGGACAAAATGGCTGCCTCTTGTCTTGGTTTCGGTGGTGGTCTAATATAAATATGTGGTGTGTTTTCGCCGTAAAACATTTAAAAAATCTGACATGGTGGGTAGATGAACAAGGTGTTTCTTTCATTTGAGCTATTGGACTTGTTAATGTGGGGGGGGGGGGGGGGGGGAGGTTCTAGAGGAACTCCTGGCATCAACAGGTTTTAACTTGCTGAAAATTGTCCACAGTGGTCATATCATCTCGAATAAACATTTTTTTTTTTTTTTGCATCCAGAGTGCATCAAACATGATTTAGACATTGTTTATGGGAAAATGTTTATTTCTGTATTTCAATGTTGCAACTTGCTGAAAATTGTCATCAGTGTTCAGATCATCTCGAATAAACATAAAAAAAAAAAATGTAAACAAATTAATAAGAATGGAATAAGATTGCACATAAAATAAGTACAACGCAATATGCAACCCTGTGTGTTTGAGTGTGTGTGTGCGTGTGCGTGCCCGTGTGTGAATTAAAGGGACTGTCTAGCTCAGTAGTCTGCATATTAGTTGCAGTAGTTGGCGCACCTCTCCTATCTCTGATTGCTCTAGGGGTCTTCTGCCAGAGGTTACCTCAGCATATGTAGGCTGACGATCTGACTGATACATGGTGTGGACTGCATCATGTGGTCTACTTCCCTGAAGGGCAGTGTTCTGACCGACCCTGGAGTAGTGGTCAGAGCTGTGTTGTGATTGGCTGGGTCTAGTAGAGCTGTGTTGTGATGGGACGGGTCTAGTTGTGCTGTCCTGAGGCGGGTCTGGTCTGGTAAATATGCGCTGTGTTGGGCCTTGTCTAGTAGAGCTGTGCTGTAATAAGCCATGTCTGGCTCTTTTCTCCTCGGGATGGTGGAGGTACTGTTGTTTCAGAAGGTGGGGCGGGGGACCTTTGTTGCTGGGGTGATGGGTGTGTGGGTCCCTGCCAAGTGTTGCATCTTTTAGG
>NC_143025.1:48390000-48395000 GCF_057628025.1 Oncorhynchus mykiss
ATGATTTTAGACCTTGTTTATTGCAGCAAACATGATTTTAGACCTTGTTTATTGCAGCAAACATGATTCTAGACCTTGTTTATTGCAGCAAACATGATTTTAGATCTTGTTTATTGCAGCAAACATGATTTTAGACCTTGTTTAGGGCAGCAAACATGATTCTAGACCTTGTTTATTGCAGCAAACATGATTTTAGATCTTGTTTATTGCAGCAAACATGATTCTAGACCTTGTTTATTGCAGCAAACATGATTTTAGACCTTGTTTATTGCAGCAAACATGATTTTAGACCTTGTTTATTGCAGCAAACATGATTCTAGACCTTGTTTATTGCAGCAAACATGATTTTAGATCTTGTTTATTGCAGCAAACATGATTTTAGACCTTGTTTAGTGCAGCAAACATGATTCTAGACCTTGTTTATTGCAGCAAACATGATTTTAGACCTTGTTTATTGCAGCAAACATGATTTTAGACCTTGTTTATGGCAGCAAACATGATTTTAGATCTTGTTTATTGCAGCAAACATGATTTTAGACCTTGTTTAGGTCAGCAAACATGATTCTAGACCTTGTTTATTGCAGCAAACATGATTTTAGATCTTGTTTATTGCAGCAAACATGATTCTAGACCTTGTTTATTGCAGCAAACATGATTTTAGACCTTGTTTATTGCAGCAAACATGATTTTAGACTTTGTTTATTGCAGCAAACATGATTTTAGACCTTGTTTATTGCAGCAAACATGATTCTAGACCTTGTTTATTGCAGCAAACATGATTTTAGATCTTGTTTATTGCAGCAAACATGATTTTAGACCTTGTTTAGGGCAGCAAACATGATTTTAGACCTTGTTTATTGCAGCGAACATGATTTTAGACCTTGTTTATTGCAGCAAACATGATTCTAGACCTTGTTTATTGCCGCAAACATGATTTTAGACCTTGTTTAGTGCCGCAAACATGATTTTAGACCTTGTTTATTGCAGCAAACATGATTTTAGACCTTGTTTAGTGCAGCAAACATTATTTTAAACCTTGTTTATTGCAGCAAACATGATTTTAGATCTTGTTTAGTGCCGCAAACATGATTTTAGACCTTGTTTAGTGCCGCAAACATGATTTTAGACCTTGTTTATTGCATCAAACATGATTTTAGACCTTGTTTATTGCAGCAAACATGATTTTAGACCTTGTTTATTGCAGCAAACATGATTCTAGACCTTGTTTATTGCATCAAACATGATTTTAGACCTTGTTTATTGCAGCAAACATGATTTTAGACCTTGTTTATTGCAGCAAACATGATTCTAGACCTTGTTTATTGCAGCAAACATGATTTTAGATCTTGTTTATTGCAGCAAACATGATTTTAGACCTTGTTTAGGGCAGCAAACATGATTCTAGACCTTGTTTATTGCAGCAAACATGATTTTAGATCTTGTTTATTGCAGCAAACATGATTCTAGACCTTGTTTATTGCAGCAAACATGATTTTAGACCTTGTTTATTGCAGCAAACATGATTTTAGACCTTGTTTATTGCAGCAAACATGATTCTAGACCTTGTTTATTGCAGCAAACATGATTTTAGATCTTGTTTATTGAAGCAAACATGATTTTAGACCTTGTTTAGGGCAGCAAACATGATTCTAGACCTTGTTTATTGCAGCAAACATGATTTTAGATCTTGTTTATTGCAGCAAACATGATTCTAGACCTTGTTTATAACAGCAAACATGATTTTAGACCTTGTTTAGTGCAGCAAACATGATTCTAGACCTTGTTTATTGCAGCAAACATGATTTTAGACCTTGTTTATTGCAGCAAACATGATTTTAGACCTTGTTTATGGCAGCAAACATGATTTTAGATCTTGTTTATTGCAGCAAACATGATTTTAGACCTTGTTTAGGGCAGCAAACATGATTCTAGACCTTGTTTAGTGCCGCAAACATGATTTTAGACCTTGTTTATTGCATCAAACATGATTTTAGACCTTGTTTATTGCAGCAAACATGATTTTAGACCTTGTTTATTGCAGCAAACATGATTCTAGACCTTGTTTATTGCAGCAAACATGATTTTAGATCTTGTTTATTGCAGCAAACATGATTTTAGACCTTGTTTAGGGCAGCAAACATGATTCTAGACCTTGTTTATTGCAGCAAACATGATTTTAGATCTTGTTTATTGCAGCAAACATGATTCTAGACCTTGTTTATTGCAGCAAACATGATTTTAGACCTTGTTTATTGCAGCAAACATGATTTTAGACCTTGTTTATTGCAGCAAACATGATTCTAGACCTTGTTTATTGCAGCAAACATGATTTTAGATCTTGTTTATTGCAGCAAACATGATTTTAGACCTTGTTTAGTGCAGCAAACATGATTCTAGACCTTGTTTATTGCAGCAAACATGATTTTAGACCTTGTTTATTGCAGCAAACATGATTTTAGACCTTGTTTATGGCAGCAAACATGATTTTAGATCTTGTTTATTGCAGCAAACATGATTTTAGACCTTGTTTAGGTCAGCAAACATGATTCTAGACCTTGTTTATTGCAGCAAACATGATTTTAGATCTTGTTTATTGCAGCAAACATGATTCTAGACCTTGTTTATTGCAGCAAACATGATTTTAGACCTTGTTTATTGCAGCAAACATGATTTTAGACTTTGTTTATTGCAGCAAACATGATTTTAGACCTTGTTTATTGCAGCAAACATGATTCTAGACCTTGTTTATTGCAGCAAACATGATTTTAGATCTTGTTTATTGCAGCAAACATGATTTTAGACCTTGTTTAGGGCAGCAAACATGATTCTAGACCTTGTTTATTGCAGCAAACATGATTCTAGACCTTGTTTATTGCCGCAAACTTTATTTTAGACCTTGTTTAGTGCCGCAAACATGATTTTAGACCTTGTTTAGTGCCAAAAACATGATTTTAGACCTTGTTTATTGCAGCAAACATGATTTTAGATCTTGTTTAGTGCCGCAAACATGATTTTAGACCTTGTTTATTGCAGCAAACATGATTTTAGACCTTGTTTATTTCAGCAAACATGATTCTAGACCTTGTTTATTGCAGCAAACATGATTTTAGATCTTGTTTATTGCAGCAAACATGATTTTAGACCTTGTTTAGGGCAGCAAACATGATTCTAGACCTTGTTTATTGCAGCAAACATGATTTTAGATCTTGTTTATTGCAGCAAACATGATTCTAGACCTTGTTTATTGCAGCAAACATGATTTTAGACCTTGTTTATTGCAGCAAACATGATTCTAGACCTTGTTTATTGCAGCAAACATGATTTTAGATCTTGTTTATTGAAGCAAACATGATTTTAGACCTTGTTTAGGGCAGCAAACATGATTCTAGACCTTGTTTATTGCAGCAAACATGATTTTAGATCTTGTTTATTGCAGCAAACATGATTCTAGACCTTGTTTATTGCAGCAAATGTGTTTAAAACATCATAAAGCTTGCTTCTGCACTTAGTTTGACCTGTTTAGTCGACATATAATATGTAATTTTGAAGTTTTGATGCGCAACTTTTCCGGACCAGAGGACATTTTGGGTGCATTTCAGCTGATGTTATTAGCAGTAGCTAATACAAAGACGCAAGACTTGAAACCAAACGATGTATTGGGTTAGTATGAAGCCTTCCAGAACATTCTGAACGAAGACCATCGAAGGTAAGGGAATATTTATGCTGAAATCTGTGTTTCTGTTGACTCCAACATGCGATTTCTGTAACGTTAAGGTTGCATAAAGAAGCAGTGTATCTTTCTAACTATATGTAGAACATGTATATTTAGTCAAAGTTTATGATGTCTATTTACGTTATCTTGCCGTGCTACCTAGATTTCCTGCAGACATTTTTTAGTAATTTCTGAACATGAACTCAATGTAAATGGACATTTATGGATATAAATGGCATATTATTGAAAAAAAAAAATGTACTGTGTAAAATGTCCTATTACTGTCATCTGATGAAGATTTTCAAAAGGTTAGTGAATGATTTATTTTTTAATCCTGCTTTTATAATTTTATATTTTCTGGGACAAAATGGCTGCCTCTTGTCTTGGTTTCGGTGGTGGTCTAATATAAATATGTGGTGTGTTTTCGCCGTAAAACATTTAAAAAATCTGACATGGTGGGTAGATGAACAAGGTGTTTCTTTCATTTGAGCTATTGGACTTGTTAATGTGGGGGGGGGGTTCTAGAGGAACTAGAGGTTTTAACTTGCTGAAAATTGTCCACAGTGGTCATATCATCTCGAATAAACATTTTTTTTTTTTTTTGCATCCAGAGTGCATCAAACATGATTTAGACATTGTTTATGGGAAAATGTTTATTTCTGTATTTCAATATTGCAACTTGCTGAAAATTGTCATCAGTGTTCAGATCATCTCGAATAAACATAAAAAAAAAAATTGTAAACAAATTAATAAGAATGGAATAAGATTGCACATAAAATAAGTACAACGCAATATGCAACCCTGTGTGTTTGAGTGTGTGTGTGCCCGTGTGTGAATTAAAGGGACTGTCTAGCTCAGTAGTCTGCATATTAGTTGCAGTAGTTGGCGCACCTCTCCTATCTCTGATTGCTCTAGGGGTCTTCTGCCAGAGGTTACCTCAGCATATGTAGGCTGACGATCTGACTGATACATGGTGTGGACTGCATCATGTGGTCTACTTCCCTGAAGGGCAGTGTTCTGACCGACCCTGGAGTAGTGGTCAGAGCTGTGTTGTGATTGGCTGGGTCTAGTAGAGCTGTGTTGTGATGGGACGGGTCTAGTTGTGCTGTCCTGAGGCAGGTCTGGTCTGGTAAATATGCGCTGTGTTGGGCCTTGTCTAGTAGAGCTGTGCTGTAATAAGCCATGTCTGGCTCTTTTCTCCTCGGGATGGTGGAGGTACTGTTGTTTCAGAAGGTGGGGCGGGGGACCTTTGTTGCTGGGGTGATGGGTGTGTGGGTCCCTGCCAAGT
>NC_143025.1:49642500-49647500 GCF_057628025.1 Oncorhynchus mykiss
GAGAGAAAGAGAGAAAGAGAGAAAGAGAGAAAGAGAGAAGAGAGAAAGAGAGAAAGAGAGAAAGAGAGAAAGAGAAAGAGAGAAAGAGAGAGAAGAGAGAGAAGAGAGAGAAGAGAGAAGAGAGAGAAAGAGAGAGAAAGAGAGAGAAAGAGAGAGAAAGAGAGAGAACGAGAGAGAAAGAGAGAGAAAGAGAGAGAAAGTGAGAGAAAGTGAGAGAAAGAGAGTGAAAGAGAGTGAAAGAGAGTGAAAGAGAGTGAGAGAGTGAGAGAGTGAGAGAGAGGAAGAGAGAGGAAGAGAGAGAGAAAGAAAGGAGAAATAAAGAGAGAGAAAGAAAGAGAAAGAAAGAGAGAAAGAGAAAGTGAGAGAAAGAAAAAGAAAGAAAGAGAGAAAGTGAGAGAGTTAAAGAAAGAGAAGTGAGAGAAAGAAAGAGAGAAAGAAAGAGGAAGAGAGAGAAGTGAAAGAGAGAAGGAAAGAGAGAAAGAGAAAGTGAGAGAATGAAAGAGAGAAAGAAAGAGGAAGAGCGAGAGAGAAAGAAAGAGAGAGAAAGTGAGAAAGAGAAAGTGAGAGAGAAAGAGCGAGAGAGAAAGAAAGAGGGAGAAAGAAAGAGGGAGAAAGAAAGAGGGAGAAAGAAAGAGGGGGAGAGAGAAAGAGGAAAAAAAGAAAGAGAAAGAGAGAAAGAGGGAGAAAGAAAGAGCGAGAGAGAAAGAGAAAAAAAGAAAGAGAAAGAGAAGAGAGAGAAAGAGAAGAGAGAGAAAGAGAAAGAAAGAGAGAGAAAGAGAGAGGGAGAAAGAAAGAGGGAGAAAGAAAGAGGGAGAAAGAAAGAGGGAGAAAGAAAGAGGGAGAAAGAAAGAGGGAGAAAGAAAGAGGGAGAAAGAAAGAGAGAGAAAGAGAAAAAAAGAAAGAGAAAGAGAAAGAGAAAAAAGAAAGAGAAAGAGAAAGAGAAAAAAAGAGAGAGAAAGAGAGAGAAAGAAAGAGGGAGAAAGAAAGAGGGGGAGAGAGAAAGAGAGAGAAAGAGGAAAAAAAGAAAGACAAAGAGAGAAAGAGGGAGAAAGAAAGAGAAAGAGAGAGAAAGAAAGAGGGAGAAAGAAAGAGGGAGAAAGAAAGAGGGAGAAAGAAAGAGGAGGGAAAGAAAGAAAGAGGGAGAAAGAAAGAGGGAGAAAGAAAGAGGGAGAAAGAAAGAGGGAGAAAGAAAGAGGGAGAGAGAAAGAGAACGTGAGTGAAAGAGTGAAAGAGTGAAAGAGAAAGAAAGAGAAAAAGAGAGAGAAAGAAAGAGAGAACGAGTGAGAGAGAAAGAAAAAGAAAGAAAGAGAGAGAAAGAAAAAGAAAGAGAAAGAAAGAAAGAGAGAGAGAAAGAGAGAGAGGAAAGAAAGAGAGCGAGAGAAAGAGAGAAAGAAAGAAAGAGAAGAGAGAAAGAAAGAGAGAAAGAGGGAGAACGAAAGAGAAAGAAAGAGAGAAAGAAAGAGAGAGAGAGAAAGAGAGAGAGGAAAGAAAGAGAGCGAGAGAAAGAGAGAAAGAAAGAAAGAGAAGAGAGAAAGAAAGAGAGAAAGAGGGAGAACGAAAGAAGAAAGAAAGAGAGAAAGAAAGAGAGAGAGAGAAAGAAAAGAAAGAGAAAGAAAGAAAGAGAGAGAGAGAGAAAGAAAGAGAGAGAGAAAGAGAGAGAGGAAAGAAAGAGAGCGAGAGAAAGAGAGAAAGAGAGAGAAAGAGAGAGAAAGAGAGAGAAAGTGAGAGAAAGTGAGAGAAAGTGAGAGAAAGTGAGAGAAAGTGAGAGAGAGAGAAAGTGAAAGAAAGAGAGTGAAAGAGAGTGAAAGAGAGTGAAAGAGAGTGAAAGAGAGTGAAAGAGAGTGAAATAGAGTGAAAGAGAGTGAAAGAGAGTGTGAGAGAGTGTGAGAGAGTGAGAGAGTGAGAGAGAGGAAGAGAGAGAGAAAGAAAGGAGAAATAAAGAGAGAGAAAGAAAGAGAAGAAAGAGAGAAGAGAAAGTGAGAGAAAGAAAGAGAAAGAAAGAGAGAAAGTGAGAGAGTTAAAGAAAGAGAAGTGAGAGAAAGAAAGAGAGAAAGAAAGAGGAAGAGAGAGAAGTGAAAGAGAGAAAGAGAAAGTGAGAGAAAGAGAAAGAGAAGTGAAAGAGAGAAGGAAAGAGAGAAAGAGAAAGTGAGAGAATGAAAGAGAGAAAGAAAGAGGAAGAGCGAGAGAGAAAGAAAGAGAGAGAAAGTGAGAAAGAGAAAGTGAGAGAGAAAGAGCGAGAGAGAAGAAAGAGAGAGAAAGAGAAAAAAAAGAAAGAGAGAGAAAGAGAAAAAAAGAAAGAGAAAGAGAAAGAAAGAGAAGAAAGAGAAAGAAAGAGAAAGAAAGAGAAAGAAAGAGAAAGAAAGAGAAGAAAGAGAAAGAAAGAGGGAGAAAGAAAGAGGGAGAAAGAAAGAGGGAGAAAGAAAGAGGGAGAAAGAAAGAGGGAGAAAGAAAGGAGGGAGAAAGAAAGAGGGAGAAAGAAAGAGGGAGAAAGAAAGAGGGAGAAAGAAAGAGGGAGAAAGAAAGAGGGGGAGAGAGAAAGAGGAAAAAAAGAAAGAGAAAGAGAGAAAGAGGGAGAAGAAAGAGAAAGAGAAGAGAGAGAAAGAGAAGAGAGAGAAAGAGAAAGAAAGAGAGAGAACGAGAGAGAGAGAACGAGAGAGGAGAAAGAAAGAGGGAGAAAGAAAGAGGGAGAAAGAAAGAGGGGGAGAGAGAAAGAGGAAAAAAAGAAAGAGAAAGAGAGAAAGAGGGAGAAAGAAAGAGCGAGAGAGAAAGAGAGAAAAAAGAAAGAGAAAGAGAAGAGAGAGAAGAGAAGAGAGAGAAAGAGAAAGAAAGAGAGAGAACGAGAGAGAGAGAACGAGAGAGGGAGAAAGAAAGAGGGAGAAAGAAAGAGGGAGAAAGAAAGAGGGAGAAAGAAAGAGGGAGAAAGAAAGAGGGAGAAAGAAAGAGGGAGAAAGAAAGAGGGAGAAAGAAAGAGGGAGAAAGAGAGAGAAAGAGAAAAAAAGAAAGAGAAAGAGAAAGAGAAAAAAGAAAGAGAAAGAGAAAGAGAAAAAAGAGAGAGAAAGAGAGAGAGAAAGAAAGAGGAGAAAGAAAGAGGGGAGAGAGAAAGAACAATATTCATTCAAAAAAACAGCCCAATAAACTTTACAACATAAACCAATCGTTCAGATGGGCTCCAAACAGTGCAGAGGCATTCATTGAAACATTGAACTCAAATGAAATGATGAACTCTATACAGTTTTTCAATAACTCACAGTACCAAAACAATAAAGATGGTGTCAATTCAGCTACCCAAAACATCAACTGCATATTCCAAAAAGCAGCATCGAAAGCAAATTTGAGAAAACCAAAGCAATGCAACATCAGAAGCAAAAATCAAAATGTTTCTGACAAATGGTTTGATAATGAATGTAAAACAATTAGAAAACACCTAAGACAAATGTCAAACAAAAAACATAAGCAGCAAAACAACCCAGAGCTACGATATGAATACTTTGAAACTCTGAAACAGTATAAACAAACACTGAAATGCAAGAAATTGAATTATACCAACAAGACACTTGATGAAATTGAAAACGCAATTGACCAAAATCAGTTCTGGGACATGTGGAACAATTTAAGCACAACAAAGCCACAAGAATTAGCCATACAAGATGTAGGAATTTGGAAAACTTACTTTGATAATCTATACAAAAACATCCCACAAAAAGACTTAAACCAGAACCAATTAGAAATTAAAGAAAAATTGAACATCCTGGAATCAGTCATTAAAAACAACCAAAATCCATTAGATTACCCAATAACCCAACAAGAACTAAATGAAAAGCTAAAATCTATTAAATCAAAAAAGGCTTGTGGTGTAGACAACATCAGAAATGAAATGCTGAAAAACAGCACACCTGAGTTGCAAAATGCTGTGCTTAAATTGTTCAACATGGTTTTAACTTCTGGCTGCTTCCCTGATGTCTGGAACCAGGGGCTCATCTCCCCTATCCACAAAAGTGGAGACAAATCAGACCCCAATAATTACAGGGGAATTTGCGTCAACAGTAACTTGGGAAAGATTTTCTGTAGCATTTTGAATTCAAGAATTCAAACCTTTCTTCAAGAAAAAATGTAATAAGTAAATGTCAAATTGGCTTTCTCCCTAACCATCGCACTACTGACCATATATACACCTTACACACACTAATTAATAAACACGTCCACCAAAAAAAGAGGGCAAAATCTTTGCTTGCTTTATTGACTTTAAAAAAGCATTTGATTCGATTTGGCACGAAGGGCTATTCTACAAAATTCTACAAAGTGGGCTTGGTGGTAAGGTGTATGACTTAATAAAATGTATGTACACAGAAAATAAGTGTGCAATAAAATCAAAAACCAAAGAACAGAATTTTTTTCACAATGTCGAGGTGTGAGACAAGGCTGCAATTTGAGTCCAAATCTTTTCAACATTTATATCAATGAATTAGCAGACATGTTGGACCAATCTCCAGCCCCAAGACTCACACTATTTGACACAGAGGTGAAATACCTGCTATATGCTGATGACTTGGTACTTCTATCACCAACCAAAGAAGGTCTTCAACAAAACATTAATATTCTGGAGCAATATTGCCATAATTGGGCCCTGGCAGTAAATTTCCAAAAAACTAAAATCATGATTTTCCAAAAAAAACCCAGATGTCAGAAACAAAAATGTAAATTCACCCTGAACAACACCTTAATTGAACACACAAAAAATTACACCTACCTTGGTCTGACCATATCTGCATCGGGAAACTTTAATATGGCAGTGAAGGCACTCAAAGAAAAAGCCCGCAGAGCAATGTATGCAATAAAAATGAAATTATTCAAAATCAACATCCCAATTAGAATTTGGACTAAAATATTTGACAGTGTAATCCTACCAATAGCACTTTATGGAAGTGAGGTTTGGGGGCCACTCAATAAACTGGATTTTAAAATGTGGGACAAACATCCAATTGAAACCCTACATGCAGAAT
>NC_143025.1:49655000-49660000 GCF_057628025.1 Oncorhynchus mykiss
GACCAGGCCCAACACAGCACAGCTCTACTAGACCTGGCCCATCACAACACAGCTCTACTAGACCCGGCCCATCACAACACAGCTCTACTAGACCCGGCCCATCCCAACACAGCTCTACTAGACCCGGCCCATCACAACACAGCTCTGCTAGACCTGGCCCATCACAACACAGCTCTACTAGACCCGGCCCATCACAACACAGCTCTACTAGACCTGGCCCATCACAACACAGCTCTACTAGACCCGGCCCATCACAACACAGCTCTGCTAGACCTGGCCCATCACAACACAGCTCTACTAGACCCGGCCCATCACAACACAGCTCTACTAGACCTGGCCCATCACAACACAGCTCTACTAGACCTGCCCCATCACAACACAGCTCTACTAGACCCAGCCCATCACAACACAGCTCTGACCACTACTCCAGGGTCGGTCAGAACACTGCCCTTCAGGGAAGTAGATGATGCAGTCCACACCATGTATCAGTCAGATCGTCAGCCTACATATGCTGAGGTAACCTCTGGCAGAAGACCCCTAGAACAATCAGAGATAGGAGAGGTGCGCCAACTACTGCAACTAATATGCAGACTACTGAGCTAGACAGTCCCTTTAATTCACACACGGGCACGCACACAAACACACAGGGTTGCAGATTGCACATAAAATAAGTACAGTGCAATCTTATTCCATTCTTATTAATTTGTTTACAAATATTCCTAAATGTATTGACACCGATATTATAATAATTATTATATGTAATGGTGTGTGTGTGTGTGTGTGTGTGTGTGTGTGTGTGTGTGTGTGTGTGTGTGTGTGTGTGTGTGTGTGTGTGTGTGTGTGTGTGTGTGTGTGTGTGTATGTATGTATGTATGTATGTATGTATATATATATATATATATATATAGTATTTTTTTTGTTCGATGTACTTTACTCAAACCAGTGAATATCACTTATTATAAATGAGATCATTAACTATCAGCTCTTGGAATATCCAGGGCCTATACTCTTCACATTTTGGTTATAAAACAACAAATCCAGAATTGATTAAAAACATCAAGGGACAGGACATCATAATCCTACTGGAAACATGGTGTCGTGGAGACATAGATACTGTGTCCCTCAGGCTATAGAGAAAGTTTACTACCATCAATCAAACATAAAAATGTTAAATGGGGCCGAGACTCAGGTGGAATCATCATTTGGCATAAGCAGGACTTAGCACTGAATGAAATGAAAAAAGGTACCACTCACATTTGGCTAAAACTTAACAAAGGTACAATCTATTGTGACAATGATGTATACATATGTGCAGCTTATGCTCCTCCTTCAGATTCATCATATTATGATGATCAGTTTTTTGACAATCTCCAGACAGAAATCATTACATTTCAGGCGCAGGGTAAAGTGCTTCTTTGTGGAGATTTCAATGCACGAACAGGTTCTGAGCCTGACTACACTGATGCGGGAGGTAACCAACACATATTTGGACACCCCTCCTTGTACAGTAGCCCTATTATAATAGAAACAGTCCTGACCAAATACTGAACAAAAATGGAAAAGAGTTAGTACATCTCTGTCGAGCCTTAGGCCTGTACATGCTTAATGGTAGAATCAGAGGGGACTCTTTAGGTCAGTTTACTTACTGCTCAGCTCTTGGGACAAGTGTAGTCGATTATGCCATCACTGACATTGACCCCTCCTCCATTAGTGCATTCACTGTCAGACCACAGACACCATTGTCAGATCACAGTCAGATCAACGTGTTTCTGAAGAAATTAACCGGCAATATTCATTAAAAAAAACAGCCCAATAAACTTTACAACATAAACCAATCGTTCAGATGGGCTCCAAACAGTGCAGAGGCATTCATTGAAACATTGAACTCAAATGAAATGATGAACTCTATACAGTTTTTCAATAACTCACAGTACCAAAACAATAAAGATGGTGTCAATTCAGCTACCCAAAACATCAACTGCATATTCCAAAAAGCAGCATCGAAAGCAAATTTGAGAAAACCAAAGCAATGCAAAATCAGAAGCAAAAATCAAAATGTTTCTGACAAATGGTTTGATAATGAATGTAAAACAATTAGAAAACACCTAAGACAAATGTCAAACAAAAAACATAAGCAGCAAAACAACCCAGAGCTACGATATGAATACTTTGAAACTCTGAAACAGTATAAACAAACACTGAAATGCAAGAAATTGAATTATACCAACAAGACACTTGATGAAATTGAAAACGCAATTGACCAAAATCAGTTCTGGGACATGTGGAACAATTTAAGCACAACAAAGCCACAAGAATTAGCCATACAAGATGTAGGAATTTGGAAAACTTACTTTGATAATCTATACAAAAACATCCCACAAAAAGACTTACAACAGAAGCAATTAGAAATTAAAGAAAAATTGAACATCCTGGAATCAGTCATTAAAAACAACCAAGATCCATTAGATTACCCAATAACCCAACAAGAACTAAATGTAAAGCTAAAATCTATTAAATCAAAAAAGGCTTGTAGTGTAGACAACATCAGAAATGAAATGCTGAAAAACAGCACACCTGAGTTGCAAAATGCTGTGCTTAAATTGTTCAACAAGATTTTAACTTCTGGCTGCTTCCCTGATGTCTGGAACCAGGGGCTCATCTCCCCTATCCACAAAAGTGGAGACAAATCAGACCCCAATAATTACAGGGGAATTTGCGTCAACAGTAACTTGGGAAAGATTTTCTGTAGCATTTTTAATTCAAGAATTCAAACCTTTCTTCAAGAAAAAAATGTAATAAGTAAATGTCAATTTGGCTTTCTTCCTAACCGTCGCACTGCTGACCATATATACACCTTACACACAGACACACAGAGATAAAAATAAGCTACCTTTCCTAACACCTCGAACGTAACACCTTGAGTCATGAGAAAAATGAGCAGAGAGTAGCTAGCGTAGCCCTGGGTTAAAGGGTGGCTAGCCCTCTTTTCTCAGGCATACTGCCGTTGTTTCCTCACAGCATCACAGTGTTGCACATGGGCTCAGTACCTAGTAAGAGACCAGAGGGGAAGACTGCTTGCTATTAATAAGAGAGATGCTCTCTTTGTGCAGCGAGTCATGCCAACATGTTTGTCTGTATAGCCAGAAGCTCAACATTACAGCACAATAAAGGTAGCGAGTACGGTGTTCATATTAGAGCAGCCTCAGTGCTGAAGTTTTGCTGATATGGACACCATAATACGGATACCATAAGCTAGCCTCTTTTATATTGTGCAGCTGTGTATTTTGGTGGGTGTGAATGGTGGTGGGTTAGTTAACAACACCAGCTGAGGTAACTCACAACCTAGGCCTGTATTCATGATTTGCCTGTCAATATTTATGTGCAATTGAAATACCTAAATGAGTGGAACTTCTGGACGGATAGATTGATATAGTACGTTCTACATGCGCTTCATCCGTCTCTGTGTGGCTAGACCCTCAGGCAAAATCATTGTCTAACTATGTTATGAAGAATTATCAAGAGGGTCCTGGAGTGGAAGCAATATGGGGAGAAACAACATGATATCTAGGTTTGAGAATACAATCTGCTGTTGATCTCTTTCTAGGTGGAAATGCTTTGCTCAGTGAGTATGTGCCTCTGTCTGACCGTGTGTGTGTGTGTGTGTGTGTGTGTGTGTGTGAGCTGAAGCATCCAGCTCCCCCAGATAGCCACTGCTATTACTCACGCCAAACTTAGTCTCTTGCTTTCTGAGCCCCTGTGCAAAGATAAGGCATTGTGAATCCCTCTCGACCAACGGTTTCATCAATCTGGAGATTTACAGCCAGTACTGCAGGACACTGATGAAGCATAAAAGCAGTAAACTAAACTTTCTCCTTCAAGCCCATTGCGGTCCAAACCCTCTCATAACTATGATACTCTCCTACATATATTATCATAATACCTCGGAAATCTTCAATACTGACTTTAGGATTTAGATTATCCAAAACAACTCAGACTTGACTCCCTGTGGCCCTGTTTTTATCTGGTTCCCATGTTTTGTCTATTTGGCCACAGGTTTCTCACAACAATTCTCAATTGCATCCTGGGATGTCAGGTCTGATCTGTCAGCCACTCCATGTGGGAACGTTGTGTCTTCCAAAAGGCAAGCCTGCGTAACTGAAATTTCACTGGCTTGTATGGAATATTAGATGCTCATCCCCTTCAGATTTCCTCAAAAGCCTCCTCGCTCTGGAGTCTTTCACTCATCTCTTCTCCAGTGGAGTCCCACTTTGCCTCAAGTCTTTTCTTTAGCAGGAATGAACAATGAATGAATTGTGTAAGCAGGTGATCTTCAACTCAATTACATGTGGACATAAAGGTTGATTCATGTCCCTGGCCTCATCCAAAGTCAGGACCACACTTAATCAAGACGCTCCCTTCTTCTTCCACTGAGTCCTCAAGACTGCGCTTGAGCAAATCCTGAAGATTAATAGAAACATGCCTGACCTTATGACCCGGATTGTTTGAAAGGAAGAACTCAAAGGACCTAGCAGGAATCCCAATCAAAATAAATGCAAGCACAAAGTTTGGATATCAGACATGTGGTTCAAATTCATCCATCTTTAAAAGTCCCGTATTCCAGTCAGGCACAATCGTACAATCGTACAAATGAATCTCCTTGTTTTTGCAGCGTTTGTTAGCAATTTTGCAATGCTTCCTACATGTTCTTCAATGTATCTATGACGGCAAATGCTAAGATAAGAATTGTCCAAATCATCATGAGGCCTAGCTTGGGGAGTTCTCATCCATATCTATGTCTCCCTCTCCCACTTCCTTTTAAATTACTTACGGCTGAGACCAGTATTTATGAATGTGGAGACTGGTGGATCTGCTAATCTAACGCAGTTGGTGGGAGTGAGACCATTACTTCTACTTAGACAGACATCTGAGGAGGCCTGAAGCTGGGCTGAACACATCTGATCTCTCCCCCGCACACCAAGCCTGGAAACTTCTCTTCAGCA